>NW_027128554.1:0-11417 GCF_037325665.1 Littorina saxatilis
CTCTCCGCTCTCTCTCTCTCGCTCTCTCTCTCGCTCTCTCTCTCTCTCTCTCTCGCTCTCTCTCTCGCTCTCTCTCTCTCTCTCTCTCTCTCTTGCTCGCTCTCTCTCTCGCTCTCTCTCTCTCTCTCCCTCTCTCTCTCTCTCTCTCTCTCTCTCTCTCTCTCTCTCTCTCGCTCCCTCTTTCTGGGCAAGAGAGTGCTTTATCGGTACCAGACAGTAACAAATGAACACAACCAGATTTGCAACAGCAGGCTTCTGCAAGTCCGAACTAAACTAATTCTCCGAAGATAAGATCTTGATCCCCTATAAAGTCACTTGACCGTATGGCTTGCGCTGGCTGTTTGAACAGCGTCGCTCTAATCCGATTAATGATTGGACAACTTTAACCCGGAAATAATAAGTCTTAACCCACTTGATTTCCACAGAGATAAGGCCTCATTTTGCCTAATCCCAAGAGCAGTAAACAAACGGTGTTCATGTTGTACCCCTTTAGGCTGTTTCTTGTTCTTGGCAGTGTCAATTTGCGAGGCAGAAACAAAAGATTTAAAGAAAGATTTGAAGGAGTGTGAGAATGGTGCATCTGTTCTACGTTTTGTGTCAGTTTTGCGCACATCCTAACACAGAAGACTTGTAATGGAGAAGGCTGAGAACAAAAGAAAGTTTTGTGTAGATATATATTAAAAGAGTAATGCATTTCTTCGGTTAACTGTTGCTTCAGTGTGCACTCTTTTCATAATTGTGACCTTGGGCGTACTTACATGTTTATTTTATTATGTTGTTCTTGTGTACGTTACTGTAAAATGTGAACTGATACCTTGATCGTGTCCAATTGTTTATGGGTACAGAGGAACCCCCCTTTTAAGACCCCCAATTTAAGACCTTCCTTTTTGATACCTTGTTTTCTCAGACTTTCTGTTCATAAACTCTGCAAAATGACCCCGATTTTAAGACTCCCTCCTTTTTAAGATTTGATTTTCTCAGATTGTTGGAGGTCTTAGAAAGGCGTTGCATTGTACCATGTACAGCATTTATCATTGAGCTTGTTCCTGACCTTGGCCTTGACCTTAGGCTTGGCCTTGGCCTTAGGCTTGGCCTTGGAACAAAACAACAGCAAAAGGCACTAGCTGTCGACTGTCGTTCAGCTGTTCCTCTTTCTTCCCTTCTTTGCTCTGTTCTTTTTCTTTCTTCTGTTTTCTAGTTCTTTTCTTATTGTTTACATCTGTTTATTCTTTTACGGTCGATCATGTCAAGTGTCCAAATGTCACACTAGCCAGGTACATCTTTTCTCTATCTCCCCGACAGAACACTGGAAGCAAATCAGACCCGACCCGTATTCTCTTCTTAAATTTGAGAGTGTGTTTCTGAGTGCCAAAGATGCACTGGAGTCAACTTTTTTTGAGCACATGTCTAGGATTATCTGATACACTTAGAAATAATACAAAGGGCAGACCGTCTTTGAGCAGTGTTGTAAACGTGAATGTATCGCCAGATATTCCTCAAACTCCAAACTGGGCTTTGCTACCTTCTTTTTTTCCGCAAAATTTGGCAATCTCAGGGGCGAGTGTCGTGTGAACAAGATAAGCAAACAACAAGTATATTAAAGGCACAGTGCAGCTCACAGCCTTCGTTTTGCGTTTTTGTTGCAGCTGAGTGCATTTACAGTTCAAAAATCCTCCTATAAGTAAAACAAACCCAAAACTACCCAACGACGACATCTGTGAAGCTCGACAGTTTCTTGTTCACGCGAGTGCATAAATTAACCTAGTTATTACGTGGTGTTTGGTCGGAGTTCGATTCAACTGAGTGATTCCGGCCTCCATTTTGTTTTACACAAACTCATGATGACGTCTGACATAGTTTGCCAGTGACGTGTCTTTTTGTGCATGATGTGGTGATCTACCTGATCTAAATTTAGATCCAAAAATAGGCCAAGACCAGCCGGGTCCGAGTACGAAATTAATTCGTAAAAAAATCGCAGTTTTTGACTCTTTGGGTGCAAGTCAATGAAACTTGGGAGTTCTTCTAACGTATAGCTGCCTGAGGTATGACTAAAAGCCACAGGGGCTCCGTGCACCTGGATTTGACAAGTTCAGTACCTTTAAGGAAGCAAGTTGGCACACAACAACCATAAGTGCAACGTAACCATCAACACTATTGCAGCAAGTATACTCAGATGCAGCACTAATACCTCTCCACGCGCAATGGAATTTGCTCCTCCTACTTTGATGAGTTGATGAGGTGTTGGGGGCAAGGTAAACAGTGGAACCCCCCTTTTAAGACCCCCCATTTTAAGACCTCCTCGCTTTTTAGACCTCGCTTTTTCAGATTTTATGTTCATAACCTCTGTAAATGTACCCCCATTTTAAGACTCCCTCCTTTTTAAAACCTGATTTTCTCAGATTGTTGAATGTCTTAAATGGGGGGGGGGGGGTTCCACTGTATATGACTTTACCCCAACTGCTAAGCTTCCTCCAACGTCTTTCTCTTTCCTGATCTACTACAGGGCAACCACCAAACTAACAGTAGATAAAAAAAATAATTAAAAATAATACTGCACTGATCGCCAGACAAAAAGCATTCGAAATCCCAACTGAGCTTTAAGCTCACTTGTTGTTTTTTCCCCCCAAAACTCAACAGTTAAGCCAGTGCCACAAATCGGCACATAGTTATCATCGGTTGAACCTCAGCGCTCCTAACAATTCCATGAGTTGTTCAGCTGCATGCTGGAAGCAAAGGGTTTATGTTTCTAAAGGGATGTGATTTTACCCTAAATGTTGCACCATTGGCTCTTCTTCCACCCCCCTTCTCATTCCAGTACTACTCTGGGGCTAGCAAACAGCTCATACACACACAAATCTCGTTCAACCCTAAAGGTTGTGAGATTTAAAAAAAAAAAATTAACAAATGATTGTCTTCCAAGAAGTCCTCGAAATGCCAAGTGTTTTATCTCCACTTACGTTTAAAAAGAAGAAAAAGAATCGGTTCAAATTAACCACTTACGCTGATGCTATAACCGCTCATTCTTCCACAAAAATGGAATGCGCTCATCTAATTTAGACGAATTGTTCAGCTGTCGAGGGCAAAAAGGTCTCCAGACGGCTGTGATTTTACCCCTAATTGCTGCGCGGTGGCAGGTGGCGATTTGTCGTTCCCAGCGCGTGAACTAAGTGACGTTTCTGGACACGCCCTCCCCCCTTGTACCCTTCTCTTCCTCGTCCACCTGACTCCATCTCTTTTCTTTTTTTTTTCATTTCTTTCTCTCTCTTTAGATAGCCCATGCTCGAAATAGTGTTTCACTACTCTTTATAGAGGTTCAAGAAATCAACAGTCAACCCAATACTAATTTGTAACATGCTTTCACACTCAGCTTGCCCACTCCACCAACTCTGACTTTCCTAATCTGTTCATACGCTTTGATTTGCTATAAATGTATACAAGGTGTAGATCCATTGATTGGTGTTAAACATTCTCACGTTTCTTGAGGCATGACTGCACTTGCTTAAATATCTCAGGGCATTTTGCCTTCTGCGTGTCAAACGATGTCAGTTTTATTCACGCTTGCATGCACTTCTTTCCATATTCAACCCTACAAATTGGACGTATACCTAATACTTTAAAAATAAGGTTGTGCATGGCGAACTACTGATCTGCACAGAAAACATTGCTCTGGTGCCAAGCTAGTGACGTTTGTTTTTTTAAAATGTCTGCTGGCATGTTCAGTTTTTGACCTTTCATTACCACGAGAAGCTTATTTCATGAAATACAATGCGGGCAGAAAGTGTGGTCATGAAGTGTTTAGCCGTGTTCTGTGATGGAGCGATTGTTATGGCACCGATTTGCAGAGCCTTTCAATTGTGGAAGTTATTTCCCTGTGCAATTCAGAACTGTTACGGGGGGAGGGGGGGGGGGAAGCTGTAATACTCAAGGAAAACTGCGTTTCTTTCTGTTGCGTCTGTCTTTGGTGTATCTATATTTGCATCCCAGCTACGAACAGAGAATATCAAAACTTTAAAAATACATTTCGCGCTTATCTTTACCTGCATTTTATCATGCTGTGAGAGATGTATGCACCTGCAAACTGAGTCCCTTGACAAAACAGACACACCTACATATGTCGTTACTCAAAACTGCTTTCAAGACAGTAAATGTTCTCAAAATCTCTACATTTCACGTTGGAAAGATGTCGGGCGTTCTGTAACGAGAAAGACACAGTATTAACATAACAGGTAAACCGCAAATGCAGTTGTCGTCTCTGTCAGTCTACTCTCTTCCTTCCGGTAATTTGTACCATGATTTACTGACACCTGTTGATGTTTTCAACACATGTTCACCTGTAAGCGAGTGGGAGGTGTGTGTGTGTGTGTGTGTGTGTGTGTGTGTGTGTGTGTGTGTGTGTGTATGTGTGTGTGTGTGTGTGTGAGTGTGCGTGTGTGTGTGGGGGGTGTGGGGTGTGTATATGTGTGTGTGTATGTGTGTGTGTGTGTGTGTGTGTGTGTGTGTGTGTGTGTGTGTGTGTGTGTGTGTATGTGTGTGTGTGTGTGTGTGTGCGCGCGTTCACATGTGCGTGCGTGATTGATTGCGTGCGTACGTGCAAAAAAGAAACAACTGTCCCAGAGCTGACTCTGCCAAGTGTAGGAAAACAACACTACGCAGGGCTCTCCTAACGTTTCTGCCTATATTGCTTTCTTATGTAATAATAATAATAATAATAATAATAATAATAATAATAATAATAATGATAATAAATGAGCATTTATATAGCGCAACATCATAACTTTACAATTATGCTCTTTGCGCTTGACACATTTAAAATTTAAAACACAGTTATACAAGCATTTACATCTACATTCGTAGTCAGCAACGCTTAGGCCTAAAAAAAAAATAGGTGTGGTTACGGTAACCCGACCTACCCTATTTTTGGGGGCCGACCCTATAACTTTTTATTACATTTGTCAAAAAATACACACAAAAAACAAGTAAACGAGTGCAGAAAACGCAATGAAAGCGAAAGCGCCCGAGTCGCACACTTATTTCCCTGTCAAGTAGGTTTAATTTGTACACATTAGAAAAAAAAGTTAAAAAAAAAAAAAAAGTGATTGCCTACCTTCCTACCCTATTTTTTTTGGCTATGTTACCGTAACCACACCTATTATTTTTTTTGGCCTTAATTAAAAGCATACACCATCATATGTGCGGTTGTAATGTTGTTATAGAGCAGGCTGTTGTTCTTTGCGGTGTTTTTTTTATCTCTCTTTGTTTTTGTATATCAGTGCAAAAAGGTACACTTTTGTCATGAATGCATCGTGCGTTCTCTTTAACTTTCTCTGTGTGTCTCTCTGTTTGCTTGTCTCACCCTCTGTCACACTCTCTCTGTCCCTCTCGGTGTCTCTCTCTCTCTCTCTCTCTCTCTCTCTCTCTCTCTCTCTCTCTCTCTCTCTCTCTCTCTCTCTCTCTCTCTCTCTCTCTCTCTCGATTAGGTTTTGTCTAAAACATTCATCCCTTTGTAATTAAGTTTTCAATCTGAATTTAAATCTATATCTGAATCTCTCTCAGAAGTGTTAGATCATCGACAGAAACATATGCGCCTTGTCAGGCAAAATATAGTATTCATACAATGCTCTAGGGAAATTGGGTCAGTCACTGAGGTGTTTTTTTGTGGTAATCTTTCGCCTGTTGTTTTTTTGGTGTTTATTAAAATGTATTTATTGTTTTGGGGGGGTTGGGGTGGGGTATTCGGGGTGTTCACGCGTGTATGCTTTTTTTGTTACGTTTGTCAGTCCCAGTGCGCGAGTTTCGGCGCGTTTGAGAATCTGTTTATATGTCTGTGTACATGTGTGTAATTATCATTTTTGTGTACATGAAAAGAAACTCAAATAAAAATAGTAAAGGTCGGCGGCTACACAGCAAATATCGGATGGGTTACGATAAACGAAATGCCTCAGAAGAAAAAAAATGATCGCTGCCAACGAACAGTCATCAGTTATGCTTGAACCTCGATCATATTCCTCCCACTTACCTGTTATTTCAAATCTCGTTCACTTCCTGGTCGCTAAGGTGTAAAGTTCATCTCGAAGAACGCGTCAGACTGAGGTAATGGACGACGATCAAGTTGGCTAAAGACACCAATATTCAAAGGTCAGTGTCTGTCGATTTGCAAAAATGAGCAACCTGCAGCTGAGGATTTGTGATTGTTGAAATAATGGAGTCTGCTACGGTGTGTCAACTGGTAGCCTATGGTGTCTTGTTTCTAGCGTCTAATGACTATCGCTGCGTTCGATGATATTCTGGGCTGAGAGAGAGAGAGAAAGAGAGAGAGAGAGAGAGAGAGAGAGAGAGAGAGAGAGAGAGAGAGAGAGAGAGAGAGAGAGAGAGAGAGATGGATGGATGGATTGTTTAATTGTATAACCAGTGGATTGGTTTTTACAATGGTAAAAAAAAAGAAAATATACAAAAGCAGCATTTCACGTAATCAAATCAAAAGTATATATAAAGAGAGAGAGAGAGAGAGAGAGAGAGAGAGAGAGAGAGAGAGAGAGAGAGAGAGAGAGAGAGAGAGAAATAGAGAGAAAGAGAAAGAGAGAGAAAGAGAAAGAGAGAGAGAGAGAAAGAGAGAGAGAGGGAGAAAGAGAGAGAGAGAGAAAGAGAGAGACTTTTGACTTTTGAGAGAGACAGAGACAGAGAGAGAGAGAGAGAGAGAGAGAGAGAGAGAGAGAGAGAGAGAGAGAGAGAGAGAATCAGAATCAGAATCAGAATGTTTATTTGCGAAAACTCATATTGTTTATAGCAAAAGGGTGCTGGGGGGTTGGGTAATCGAACGATCCACGAACATCAGTGTACACATAGTCTGTTACACAAAAACAATGCATCGTGATTCGGTCCGAAGCATCCAACTTGTAATCCAAGTCGGGAAATGTAGTGAGATGGTCGATTTCTTCTCCAAAGACGTTGCGGTCGACTTGGGGCGTTTCCTCCTCTTCTCGGAATGACGTTGTCTGTGCTGTTTCGCAGTCGTATGTCAGGACGTAGTCGTCTCCCCTTGCAATCAGCGTCTTCTTTCCACCCGTTTTCCGTTTCGCACACTACTTTTGTGAGAGTGCGGTTCCTCTTTCTGTTTAACAGTTTCTCTTTAAATCGCACGTTCTTTGAGCAGTGTGAGGCTAAGTCGTAGACATCATCTGGTTCAAACTCTCGGTCTGTTGCTGCCAGTTCAGCTATAGGCCTAGTGGTTTCGTCGTCTGCTGTCTGTGACGTCACAGCACTACACACCCCAGGGTTGACATTCTCGCACGTGGTTGATCTTGCAGTGTCACAGTGGGCAGGTGCGTGCTGTGTTGGGATGGCCAGGCTGCGTGTTTCACGTGATCTGTTGATGTCTGTGTCAGGTGTGTTTACTTCTGCGGTGTGGAAATGACACAGTAGTTTTTCGGGGGTAGTTTCAATTGAGGTCTACCGAATGACGTCTCACAAGGTGCGTGGTCGTCCTTGGCGGTCAAGAAAGCCGCCGCGATCATTGCGCAGACGACACTTCCAGACCGCCAATATTTTTTGTGCGCATCACGTGCTCCACATAAATCGGCCGGAAACGAAGCAATTGGGGAACCTGGATTAATAATAATAATAATAATGGACATTTGCTATAGCGCATAATCATATATATGCTCAATGCGCTTTACATATTAATTTCTGCCATTAGCGGCCCATTAAAAGGTTCACTTGCCTTCTTCTTCTCGTTTTGCTTTTCTTTCCTCGGCTCTCTTCTTGTCTCTTCTCATCTGGCTCGGTGGTTTTCTGCGAAAACATTGGACCGTGTTCTCCTGGGTGACCCTGTGAACGTTAGTGTGTAGCTTGGTCGCCATCCGTGGTCGCCGGTGCAAATCTGACAACAAAAGTCAAGTTGCTCCCATTGCCGGCGATTTTCCACGATGTGACTTGGTGGTTGTGGAGCAGGGCTTGGAGGGTTGTTTCTGCAGCATTTGGCAAGCCAACGACTGTCATTTTGAAGAGTTATTGGCGACGTTTGGTTAAGCGCAGCTCAAAAACTCCGACCTGCCCGCTCGGCGAAATCTCGCGAAGCCGAGAGAGAGAGAGGGAGAGAGAGAGAGAAAGAGAGAGAGTCCCGGCACGTAATACGAGTAGTTCTGATGAATGGTCAAAGAAGAAGACAAATACTGAATTCGATAGACAACTGGATTATTTTACACTATTCCTGGTGTGTCTTTGAACGTTTCTCTGACTCAATTGACTTGCCTTCTCTGGGTTTTTTTTTGCTGTGATTTTAACATTTAGTAAAGTTTTGACTAAATGTTTTAACATAGAGGGGGGAATCGAGACGAGGGTCGTGGTGTATGTGTGTGTGTGTGTGTGTGTGTGTGTGTGTGTGTGTGTGTGTGTGTGTGTGTGTGTGTGTGTGTCTGTCTGTCTGTGTGTGTGTGTGTAGAGCGATTCAGACTAAACTACTGGGCCGATCTGTATGAAATTTGACATGAGAGTTCCCGGGTATGATATCCCCGGACATTTTTTTTTTCGATAAATACCTTTGATGACGTCATATCCGGCTTTTTATAAAAGTTGAGGCGGCACTGTCACACCCTCATTTTTCAATTACATTGATTGAAATTTTGGCAAAGCAATCTTCGACAAAGGCCGGGGTTTGGTATTGCATTTCAGCTTGGTGGCTTAAAAACTAATGAGTGAGTTTGGTCATTAAAATCGGAAACTTGTAATTAAAATTATTTTTTTATTAAACGATCCAAAAACAATTTCATCTTATTCTTCGTCATTTTCTGATTCCAAAAACATATACATATGTTATATTTGGATTAAAAACAAGCTCTGAAAATTAAAAATATAAAAATTATGATCAAAATTAAATTTCCGAAATCGTTTTAAAAACTATTTCATCTTATTCCTTGTCGGTTCCTGATTCCAAAAACATATAGATATGATATGTTTGGATTAAAAACACGCTCAGAAAGTTAAAACGAAGAGAGGTACAGTAAAGCGTGCTATGAAGCACAGCGCAATCGCTACCGCGCCAAACAGGCTCGTCACTTTCACTGCCTTTTGCACTAGCGGCGGACTACGTTCCACAGCTTGACTAAATGTAGTAATTTCGCCTTACGCGACTTGTTTTTAGAGCGTAAAACTAAAAGAGCACAAAATTTGGTTGTATTTTTATGAAACGGAAAATAACCGTTTAGAAAAGTGTATATAACTATATTCTTCATCCCTTGACAAGAGAGTATTGTTTTGTGTACAGAGATTGATATTGCTGATGTTTTTTTCTGTTCAGTGTGGGTGGTGATTGTGACGACTGCGAGAATCACAAATATTCTACACACCAATCAAGAAAAAAAAGACGAGAAAAAAACAAATCATGTTTCATGCGAAGAGGTGGACATTACTGTTGATGAAGGTGGTGATGTGGTGGTAGTTGCCATAGTTACTGGTATTCTATTATTGTCATTGACTATGAGCTATGCCTTGTTCTTGTTATTCTCCTTCTTTTTACATTTAGTCAAGTTTTGACTAAATGTTTTAACGTAGAGGGGAGAATCGAGACGAGGGTGTGGTGTATCTGTGTGTGTGTGTGCGTGCGTGAGTGTGTGTGTCTGTCTGTGTGTGTGTATAGAGCGATTCAGACTAAACTACTGGACCGATCTTTATGAAATTTGACATGAGAGTTCCTGGGTATGAAATCCCCGAACGTTTTTTTCATTTTTTTTTTATAAATGTCTTTGATGACGTCATATCCGGCTTTTCGTGAAAGTTGAGGCGGCACTGTCACGCCCTCATTTTTCAACCAAATTGGTTGAAATTTTGGTCAAGTAATCTTCGACGAAGCCCGGACTTCGGTATTGCATTTCAGCTTGGTGGCTTAAAAATTAATTAATGACTTTGGTCATTAAAAATCTGAAAATTGTAAAAAAAAAATAAAAATTTATAAAACGATCCAAATTTACGTTTATCTTTATTCTCCATCATTTGCTGATTCCAAAAACATATAAATATGTTATATTCGGATTAAAAACAAGCTCTGAAAATTAAATATATAAAAATTATTATCAAAATTAAATTGTCCAAATCAATTTAAAAACACTTTCATCTTATTCCTTGTCGGTTCCTGATTCCAAAAACATATCGATATGATATGTTTGGATTAAAAACACGCTCAGAAAGTTAAAACAAAGAGAGGTACAGAAAAGCGTGCTATCCTTCTTAGCGCAACTACTACCCCGCTCTTCTTGTCAATTTCACTGCCTTTGCCATGAGCGGTGGACTGACGATGCTACGAGTATACGGTCTTGCTGAAAAATGGCATTGCGTTCATTCTGTGAGTTCGACAGCTACTTGACTAAATATTGTATTTTCGCCTTACGCGACTTGTTACATTTAGTCAAGTTTTGACTAAATGTTTTAACGTAGAGGGGGGAATCGAGACGAGGGTGTGGTGTATGTGTGTGTGTGTGTGTGTGTGTGTGTGTGTGTAGAGCGATTCAGAGAAAACTACTGGACCGATCTTCATGAAACTTGACATGAGAGATCCTGAGTATGGTATCTCCAGACGTTTTTTTCATTTTTTTGATAAATGTCTTTGATGACGTCATATCCGGCTTTTCGTGAAAGTTGAGGCGGCACTGTCACGCTCTCATTTTTAAACCAAATTGGTTGAAATTTTGGTCAAGTAATCTTCGACGAAGCCCGGACTTTGGTATTGCATTTCAGCTTGAAGGCTTAAAAATTAATTAATGAGTTTGCTCATTAAAGTTGTCATTAAAGTTGTCATTAAAATCGATTTTTCGCAACCAGATTTAAAATTGATTGCATCGTATTCTTCATCACATTCTGAATCTAAAAATATATACATATGTCATGTTTACTCTTAAAATGTGATCACAATTAACGAAAATAGATTAATTAATCTTACGATTAAAATTTAAGAAATCGATCCAAAAATGATTTCATCTTATTCTTTATCATTTCCTGATTCCAAAAACATATAGATATGATAGGTTGTATTCAAAACAAGCTCAGAAGGTTAACAAGAATACAGAAAAGCGCGCTTTCCTGCTTAGCACAATACACTACCGCGCTAATCTGGCGTGTCAATATCACTACGTTTCGTGAGCGATTTCCTTCACGCGGGGATTGACGAAGCTGTACTGTCTTGGTGAAAAAATACAGTGCGTTCAGTTTTATCCCGTGAGTTCGACAGCTTGACTAAATGTAGTAATTTCGCCTTACGCGAATTGTTACATTTAGTCAAGTTTTGACTAAATGTTTTAACATAGACGATGGTGGTGGTGTTTGTGTGTATGTATGTATGTGTGTGCGTGTAGAACGATTCCGAGAAAACGACAGGACCGATTTTCATGAAACTTCACATGGGAGTTCCTGTGTTTGATATCCCCAGATTG
>NW_027128555.1:0-10985 GCF_037325665.1 Littorina saxatilis
AAAAGGCAGCAATCAATACGCCATCTAGGCCGTGAGCGCAAATGCACGAGCTTATTTGAATCATTTTCTCAGATCATTCGAGCAACAGGTTCAAATCCACTGAATGTTTATGTGCCAGTCCCCCCCCCCCCCCCCCCTCCCAGTCTCAGTCGCCGTACCTTACACCTCTGTCTTTGTCTCTGTGTTTCTGTCTCCATCCCTCCCTACTTCACCTCTTCCCTCCCTCGAGCTCCCCCCTCCTCTCTCTCTCTCTCTCTCTCTCTCTCTCTCTCTCTCTCTCTATCTCTTGATCTTTCTCCCTATCTCTCTCTTTATCGTTCTCCCTATCTCTCTCTTTCCCCCTCTCTCTCTTTCTCTCTCTCTCTCTTCCTCTCTCTCTCTCTCCCTCTTCTCTCTCTCTCTCTCTCTCTCTCTCTCTCTCTCTCTCTCTCTCTCTCTCTCTCTCTCTCTCTCTCTCTCTCTCTGTCTTTCTCTTTCTCTCTCTGTGATCAGACTTCTTGCTTGTGACTTAATTTCCCCTTTTTTTTAAATCTCTATATAAACTCTTTTTTTTTAAATTCCTTTTCCTGTCAACTCAAGTTAAAACAAACTCCCTCGTATGGAACACAATGTCCATGTCGGCTGGTGCTGTCTTTGGTACGTTGCTCACACCAACCCCACCACTACCACCTCCCCAACACAAATCCCTTTCTAAGAACCTGCCGGCCACCATTTCCCTACCCCCGTCCCTTGGAAACTTGTGCCCTTCCTTCGCCTTTATCCTATCTTTGTCCCCAAATCCCATCTCCAGTGCTTTTCCTCTGCCCTTTTCCCCTCAGCCGTGAAATTGACTGTCACTCCTTCCCTAGGGCTTTAATCCATTTAGGGAGTGTTTGTTTTCCTGTCTGTCTGTCTGCCTGTCTGTCTCCGTTCCACGAACGTTTTCACGGCTGTTTATCTTTTTGTCATCAGGGTTGATTTACGTACATAGAGAGCGACTCGCACTCTTTTAATCATGTCTGTATAATTATACCTCTCTGTTGTCGGTCTTTGTCTCAGTCTCATTGTGTATTGGCTCGTCAGTTGATCTGGTCTGGGTATGTCTGTCTGGCTATAGCTGGCCGCCTGTCTGTCTGTCTGTCTGTCTCTGTCTGTCAGTCTGTCTATCTATCTGTCTGTCTGTCTGTATCTTATTTTTTACATTTAGTCAAGTTTTGACTAAATTTGTTAACATAGAGGGGGAATCGAGACGAGGGTCGTGGTGTATGTGTGTGTGTGTGTCTGTCTGTCTGTGCGTGTGTGTGTGTAGAGTGATTCAGACCAAAATACTGGACCGATCTTTATGAAATTTTACATGAGAGTTCCTGGGAATGATATCCCCGGATGATTTTTTTCTTTTTTTCGATAAATACCTTTGATGACGTCATATCCGGCTTTTTGTAAAATATGAGGCGGCACTGTCACACCATCATTTTTCAATCAAATTGATTGAAATTTTGGCTAAGCAATCTTCGACGAAGGCCGGACTTTGGTATTGCATTTCAGCTTGGTGGCTTAAATATTAATTAATGACTTTGGTCATTAAAAATCTGAAAATTGTAAAAAAATAAAATATTTTATAAAGCGATCTAAATTTACGTTAATCTTATTTTTCATCATTTTCTGATTCCAAAAACATATAAATATGTTATATTTGGATTAAAAACAAGCTCTGAAAATTAAATATATATAAATTATGATCAAAATTAAATTTTCGAAATCAACTTAAAAACA
Organism: Littorina saxatilis; assembly: GCF_037325665.1. Taxonomy (NCBI): domain Eukaryota; kingdom Metazoa; phylum Mollusca; class Gastropoda; order Littorinimorpha; family Littorinidae; genus Littorina; species Littorina saxatilis. Next base: position 1,753 of record NW_027128555.1, read on the forward strand.
CTTTCATCTTATTCCTTGTCGGTTCCTGATTCTAAAAACATATAGATATGATATGTTTGGATTAAAAACACGCTCAGAAAGTTAAAACGAAGAGAGGTACAGAAAAGCGTGCTATCCTTCTCAGCGCAACTACTTCCCCGCTCTTCTTGTCAATTTCACTGCCTTTGCCACGAGCGGTGGACTGACGATGCTACGAGTATACGGTCTTGCTGAACAATTGCATTGCGTTCAGTTTCATTCTGTGAGATCGACAGCTTGACTAAATGTTGTATTTTCGCCTTACGCGACTTGTTTTTCTCTCTGCTGTCTCTCTCTCCCTCTCTCTCTCTCTTTTCCACCTTCTCCCTTTCTCTCTTTCTCAATCCTTCCACCATCCCCCCTTTTCTCTCTCTCTCTCTCTCTCTCTCTCTCTCTCTCTCTCTCTCTCTCTCTTTCCCATTCTCCCTCCCTCCCCTTATCTACTTATTGTTCTCTCTCTGTCCGTATCAATTAAAAGTCGGACATTCTTCGCTAACCTGACAAAAACAAATTATTTCTTCAAAACACATTTTTCAAAGGATATCCTTATCATCAAGCTAGAAAGGGGTGTTTTAAAGTTTCGGCTTACGGATTGTTGCTTTTTGTGAACTGACTTAGTTAGCCAGGTGCACGGGGTGCCTTGCTGTGACATATATTCCCCACTTTACTTTTCCACGGAACCAGTTTGTTAATTTTGTAAACTAAGGAGCAGTTTTGGGTTTTCCCGCACCGGCGTGCTGTATGTAAAACACAGGACTTGAATTTCAAGTGCAAATAGTACCAGCGTGAGAATTAAGGTTGTTTTCCGACCTTTGGCACCCTGCTTTTGACTATGACTTTGACATTAATTGTTATCACTTTTGCCCGAGTTTATCTCAAACCGAACATGAGCAGTTATTTCTTGGGATCGATGTCTCACAATTGTTGTTAGTCTTCGAAAAAATGGTGAGTTTTTGTTTGTTGACAATGGTGGCAAAGTAATGGTGTCGAGAAAACAAAACCGTCGCGATATAACCTTCGTGGTTGAAAACGACGTTAAACACCAAATAAAGAAAGAAAAGAAAGAAAGAGAAAAAAAACTACACACAGGAAACAACAACAACAACAAAACAACAACGACAATTAACAAACTCACCACTGACTATCTGCATAAAGATTGGAAGATGGGATAGGGGTTGCAAAAAAATCGAAAATGTAAAAGTGTTCAAACAGTCTCAACTACTCATAAGCCACCATGCCAATCCCCGAGAAGATTGAACCTTGTGTAGACAGTCTCTCCACGTGCGTGTCTCTCTCTCTGTTTGGTTTAAACTGTTTTATTCAACGTTTGTGCATTATTTACAAAAAAACGCATATAGAGTAAACAACAACAAGCATAATGCTTTGTGTGTGTGTGTGTGTGTGTGTGTGTGTGTGTGTGTGTGTGTGTGTGTGTCTGTCTGTCTGTCTGTCTGTGACGCTGTGTCTCTGTGTGTCTGACTGTCTGTCTATATGTCTGTCTGCCTCTCTCTCTTTTTCTCTCTCTCTCGTTGTCTGTCTGTGTATCTGTCTGTCTGTCTGTCTGTCGGTTTCTCTATCCGGCTCTCACCCCCCCCTCTCTCTCTCTCTCTCTCTCTCTCTCTCTCTCTCTCTCTCTCTCTCTCTCTCTCTCTCTCTCTCTCTCTCTCTCTCTCTCTCTCTCACTCTTTCTCTCCCTGTTTATCCATCTCTCCGGCTCTCTTTCCGACTTTCGCTCTCACACTTTCTGTCAGTTTGCCTGTCTATCTATCTGTCTCTTTCTGTCTGTCTCTGTGTGTATGTCTCTCTGTCTCTGTCTCTGTCTCTCTCTCTCTCTCTCTCTCTTAATTATCTCTCTCTCTCCCTCTCTCTCTCCATCTCTCTCTCTCGAGCAATCTCCTTCTTTCTCTCTCTCTCCGCCTCTCTCTCTCTCCATCTCTCTCTCTCTCTCTGGCAATCTCTCTCTCTCTCTGTGTGTGTGTGTATATATATATATGTGTGTGTGTGTGTGTGTGTGTGTGTGTGTGTGTGTGTGTGTGTGTGAGCGCATGTGTGTGTGTGTGTGTGTGTGTGTGTGTGTGTGTGTGTGTGTGTGTGTGTGTGTGTGTTTGTTTGTGTTTGTGTGTGCGTGCGGTAAGAGAATGCGAGACAATACAGCATTATTGGTGTCATCTGCCATGATGGTAACACTTTGCATATGTTTGTGTACGACTGTGCTACTGCACGAACATATAGTAATTTACCCTTGTGAGGGTGTGAGCATGATTTCGTGGCCTTTATCCTCCTGATTGAACTTCGTATTACCTTCGTTTTTACTTACTGTGCTGTGCTTCAGGCTGTGACAGCAACTCTTTGACAAAGAGACGAGAATTACATTCTTTGTCTTGCCTGAGACAGAGACTCGGTGTGTGCGTGCTCCTTTGGGCCTATTGTGCGCCTTTAATCGGACAAGCTTTAGTGACAGCAGTGTGTTCGGACGGTCAAGCTATTCACCCTTTTCTATCGGATTTGAAAGCGGCTGCTGTTTCGAAGCGACAAGTGTGTCAACATTGACTCCTGTGTCAACTGCTTTGTGTCAGACTTGTTAAGAGTCTATTACACTAGTTCTGTAGCTTTAGTTTGGTTCTTTAATATCGTTATAAACGGTAACAGTACCGTTTTATTTTTATTTTCCTGTTTCCTAATTGTGCTAGTCTGCTTTTCGATTTTCTACTTGCTTATTGTTTGTTTTCGCTGTTTACTTAGTTTGTCGTCGGAAACAGTTCCTTGTCTCTTTACTAGTTAATTTACGCTTGACGTTGTGTTTCGTGTGTGTGCGAGTGTGCGAGGGCTGTATTTTGTATATTGATTATTTGATACATGTATAAATGTGTCTCCAGGAATATGTTTTGTTTTAATCTTGTGTCAATACTATTTAGTTCTGCCTCGTTAATAGCCATTGAGTATAACTCATCATTGCTTTGTTGTTGTTCTTTGGCCATTTACGTTGAATGACTTGTTATACATTGACATTGGTAGTTTTATTCTTCTTCTTCGTCGTCGTCCGCTAGATAGTTTTATCATAAGAACCTTTTTTAATTCCTATTAACTCGATGTTCTTTAAACTATATTTATACATAAATGCATATTGTAAAGCAGTATGCATTGTTAGAGGAATTTTTAGTGGCAGTGTTTAAATGTCGAAGCTGCTTTTCCCAGTTTTACCTAAGAGACCGACTGTATATTGTGTTATTGTATTTGTCAGACTTGATTGTACCAAGTCTCTACACATGTTGTAATGCGCTTAGAGCCAAATATTTTTGTTTTTTGTAAGGGATAGGCGCAATATAAATACACTTTATTATTATTATTATTATTATAGATATCATTTTGGTTCCATCACTGTTTTGTATCTCTTGATTATTTTGTTGTCTTGCTTACTGGATAATTAGCTGATTCAGTATCAATAAGTATATTGTTTAATTTAAAAAAAAACGCCCAAAAACGCTATATACTTGAGTTTAAATATGAGTAGCTCTCCTACTACATGGCCAACAAAACAGGGTCTCCGTGTTGGGCACCTGAACATTAACCATGCTATAAATAAAATCAATGATATTTCTACAATGCTGTTAAATACTGGAACAAGTTTTCACATTTTTGGGATCACAGAACCAAGATTAACACCTCAGAACTCGGATTCTGATGTTGTTATTCCAGGTTACAGTACGTTACGCAGAGACCCTCAGCAAAGTAGAGAAACTGGTATACTTTTGTACATAAGTGAATCAATTAGTTATACACGAATAATACACCTTGAGAACTTCGTGGAATCTGTGTGGATTGAAGTTAAGTTGAGAGGAGCACCTCCACTCCTCATAGGATTTTGTTACATGTATAGAAATCCCGCAGAGCGAGCAAACGGGTCAGATAACTTTACACAGATGTTAGATGCAGTTCTGCTCGAGTCAAAGGAAACAATTCTGTTGGGAGACTTTAATGTTGATTTGCGTAAACAAAACAATTAACCTCTATAATCTTAAACAAATAGTCAACACTCCCACTAGAGTCACGCACTTACACACCTCAAGCAAACAGGCACCCGGGGGCTCGATGGACTTGATGGTAGGATTCTTAAATTGTCAGCCCCCGTAATTTCTGAAACACTTCCCTACATTTACAATCTCTGTTTAGACAAAAAATATTTTCCAGTCGCCCTGACACAGACTAGAGTCATTCCTCTGTTTACATCAGGTGACAAAAGAGACCCCTCAAATTATAGGCCAATTTCCATTTTGTCTGTGTTATCAAAACCACTGGAAAAGCATATCAACAAACACATCCTAACACATTTCAACCAAAACAACTTATTCCATCCTAAACAATCAGGATTTAGAGCTAAGCATTCCTGCCACACTGCCTTAATCTCTCTTGTTGATCAGTGGTTGGACAAAATAAACGATAATGAATTCTGTGGTGCCATTTTCGTAGACTTTGCAAAAGCCTTTGACGTAATTGATCACACATTATTGCTTAGAAAATTCGGTTTGTACTATCAATCTTGTTAGTTCATTCCTCTCTGACAGACAACAGACAGTTCTTACAAACACTAGAGCATCGAGCATGCAAGCTGTAGATTACGGTGTACCACAATGATCGGTATTAGGACCTCTGCTCTTCTCCATATATGTTAATGACCTCCCCCTTTATATTCAACATTTATGTGAACTTTTTGCAGATGATACCACAATTCACTCTAGTAACAAAAATGTAACTCGCTTATCAGAATCCCTCCAAGGGAGTCTCTAAACCAGCTGACAGAATGGACTGACCTAAATCACATGTCTCTTAACCCAAAGAAAACCAAATATATGATAATTACAACTAGACAAAAACGACAGAATTTTACCTCAACTGGTCCCGATTTAATGATTGACGGCAATATAATGGAAAAAGTCGACCATCACAAAGTTCTAGGTGTCCACATCGATAACAACCTGTCTTGGTCAACTCACATTGAACAACTTAGTAAATACTATTCGTGTCAAAGAAAGTGTACCTCTTATCTAGAATTAAACACTTCCTTAATTGTCAAACCAGGAAGTTATTTTTCACTGCTCTTATTCAGTCTCTTATTGATTACGCATCCACGCTATGGGACTCAGCAAGTGATAATTCCCTAAAGCTACTCAGCAGATTACACAAAAGAGCGCTAAAAGTAGTATTACTCAAACAGACTACTCTCACCGACTCAGACTACATCAACATAGAGGTCCTACCTCTAAAGTCAAGAATGAATTATAACAAAGGAATAATGATGCATAAAATTATGACAGAAAATGCACTCGAAACCATTTGTTCAAAGTTCTCTTTGAAGAATTCGCACCACTTTATAAAACTAAACACTCCTAGCCTCTTCCTAGGATAGACCTATTTAAATCAAGTCTTGTTTATTCAGGAAGCAGCCTCTGGAACGCTCTTCCGGACGCCCTGCGGCAATCCACCAATACGGATTCTTTTAGAACCAAATATTCTTTCCATTTAATGAACTCTATGAACAAATAAACTTGATTGGTATGTTCTATATACAGTTGTTTATTATCAGAATTATGGTTTATTGTGACAAAATCACGAAGATTTGGCTCTGTAATACATTGTTTTGCTGAGCTAATGTATTGTTGCAAAGTATGCTTACTTTACGTTTATCTTCATTGCTTTACACCCAATTTTGAACACTACCTTATGATCTACAATGCTTCTACATAATGCGCTTCATGTACATAAACTTATATGTTCTACCATTAATGTTTTTATGTAACCTTTTTTTTTCCTGGTCATAGTTATAGTAAAATAGTTTAGTCCCTCTTTAGGGCGAGGGCCAGATATGCAAAACAGCATATCTATGCTTATTCTTGTCACCCTCAAAAAATAAAGATTTGTATAATTAAAGATTATCAAGATAAGTGTTGAAGCTATCACTTGTTCGCCATGTTTTGCTATCTGAATGTGTATTGATTATAAGTTCAAGAACGTGTCCATAAGCAATCTGCTTGTTAACGTTCTCAATGTTGTTATTGTTTGAAACGTGTGTATGTGAATTTGAATAAACACGCTTAAACCAAAGATTTGTCATTCTCTCTCTCTCTCTCTCTCTCTCTCTCTCTCTCTCTCTCTCTCTCTCTCTCTCTCTCTCTCTCTCTCTCTCTCTCTCTCTCTCTCTCTCTCTCTCTCTCTCTCTTCTCTCCTCTCCTCTCTCTCCCCGGCTCAGTATCAACCATATCAACCAACACTTTACTTTGCTCCGGTCGACCTCACCCCAATCCCTATTAGCACGTGCGAGTGACAAACCTACCTTCCCAGCATGCAGCAGACCCATAAATCAGCACAGAGCAGGGGAGGTGACTCGTTGTAAAGGGAAACTAATCTGCTTTCTTCCGATAAAGAGCCCTCACGGACATAAATTAATGATCAGCATTGGTCAAGGAGTGAAAATTAGTTCCACGTGCCTAGTTCCTAAACGGCACGACATTGCTGGAGAAAGTGGGTCACTCCGTTCAAGAATGTGCCATGCAGTTTGAGAATTCCAGGTTGAGAATGTGGATAATTCTGGTACCCTGCTACTTTCCAGAATGTGAACTTTCTTCTGTTTCTGTATTGTCTAAGTATGGGTGCCAGTCCTTCGTGAATTCGGAGTATGTGTTCTTCGGATTTTTACCATTGAGAGTGTCATCAATGTTTGGCTTTTCTTCACAGTCTTTGGCCCGGGAACATTTCTTATATTTGTATCTATCTATCTATCTATCTATCTATCTATCTATATATCTATCTATCTATATATCTGTCTGTCTGTCTGTCTGTCTGTCTGTCTGTCTGTCTATCTGTCTGTCTGTCTGTCTGTCTGTTTGTTTGTCTGTCTGTCTGTCCGTCTGTCTACCTATCTATCTATTTATATATCTATCTATCTATAAATCTATGTATCTATATAACTATCTATCTATCCATCTGTCTGCCTTCCTGTCTGTCTGTCTGTCTGTCTGTCTTGTTTATGTATCTATCTCTATGCGGTTGAAATTACTGATTTAAACAAAGTTGTATCAGTCTTTCTGTCAGTCTGTCAGTCTCTTGTTTGTCGTCTTTTGTGTATCACTCATTCAATACTTATGAAGATCCCCAAGGCTCCTTCCCGTTATATCTATAGATCGTTACAGTTCTATTATACTCAAGGCTGGCCCGCCCTGACAAAGCCAGTTTTTACGGTCCGTCAGTGGCCTTCTGGTTTGTCGCGTCGCCTCAGCATCAGAGGGGGTTCCCATTCACGTCATTACCTTTAACCCGGAGGTGCTCCGGTGTCGCCATCTTCACCTGCGCTTCCATTTCACGCCCGCCGGTAATTACGCGCGCTGCCAAAAGCTTCCAGCGTAAACTGAAGGGCACCAACTCAAAGATACACGCCACACCGTGGTCTCTCGCCCTTGAGGGCCCAAAAGCTGCTGACACCTTTGGCACGTTAGTTCCGCGTCTGCAGGGTCAGCGTGGTGGTTGCATCGACGCTGGCGGAGATAATGGCGAAGGTGGCGTCACCTACGTTGCATCAGATAATGGGTAAACACACGTCGTGAAGTCTCTAGTGGGAGCGAGGAATACAGTACTTGCTATTCTTCAAGACCTCCCAGGGGTGTCGGACTGCAGGGCCTTATTTATACTGCATGCTGTGTGTGTGTGTGTGTGTGTGTGTGTGTGTGTGTGTGTGTGTGTGTGTGTGTGTGTGTGTGTGGGTGTATGTGTGTGTGTTTGTGTGTTTGTTTTTTTGTCGCACGTGGCTTGCTTGGAGGTCTGTCATGGAGAGAGAGGCTTGACTGGGGAAAAGACGTGAGAAGGAAAGGACAAACACGGGTAAGAAGACAGGAGACGAGATAGTTAACTGGATGGATGGAAGGATGGATGGATGGATAGATGGACCAACATAAAAACAGACAGACAGGTAGGCTTTCAGGCAAAGAAGAACAGACAGGCAGACAGACAGACAGACAGACAGAACAGCCATGCCACTGTACACATGTTTACTGTAACTGTGGAGGAGGGGAAGGGTGGGGTTGGAATTGGAAGGGGGTGGGGGGGGGGGTGTGACGAGAAAAAGCAAAAACAGAGTAATGTTTGGAGTCAAAAACTATTTTCCGAGTCAACGGTTTCTTTGATATGACACCTGCCTAGAATCTTATGTCTTGATGTCTTGTAAGCATTGAGCTGAGCTCCGTCGCGATATAACCTTGAGCGGTTGAAAACAACGTTAAACACCAAATAAAGAAAGAAAGAATTGGGCTGAGCCGTTATAGAACTTACCTGTGTGGACGATCCCCCAGTCATGCTGACTTGACAGGATACAGCGGGTATTACACAGAAAGGGGCTAATGAGGGGAGTGCGTCGGTTACTAGTGACGAATCAAGTCTCAGGGACTCATTATACGATTGAAGTTACTTCAACTCATTTAATATGCAGTTCGTTATTCGTGTAAGGAACAGCGAGTGAAGGTGCATAAACTCATCGAATATGCACCCGCAGGCGTCTTAACTGCTGAACGAAGACCAAACGGGAGAGTCGGTCTCGCATGAGAGAAGGAGATGAGATACCACGCATATAGAGCCTTATATTTGCTGTTCTAAATGTTCATTGAGCACGACATCTTTGGCACCGATATTGGTCCATGGTCGTTGCATTAAGTCACCGGCTCTATCATCAGTTGAGAATGGGCTTTATTTCCTGGAGTCATTTTTATGTGTAGACATTGTGTTTGCATTGGAACGACGCTTGTGACAATAATCAGTTAAAAAAAACCTGCAATAGCAATTAACATGAAAACTGTATCCTTGCGTAAACTCTACTGCAGTTTATGTGCGCATTTCCAGGAGAGCACTAAGGGTCCTAATTTCATAAGACAAATCCAAGGAGTAAAAATTAGACGAAAAATATGTTTACCCACGCATCACAATTGCACACGAAGACTAAATGAATATATACCAACCACGCCGAACGAACATATCCCCTATAACTCCTTGCCAAATGTGTCACGCTGCGTACGTCTCTTTGCCTCTCACAGTCTGTCTTCTACAGGTGTAGCAAGCTAGCATACAGTACACTCTACACCTGAAGGCTAGACCCCCGTTATCATATTCATTACCGCTGTGTCCACCTAAGCGGCAACAGGATGGCTGTCTCCCTCGTCACCCAGGCGAGGGCAATC
>NW_027128556.1:7500-12500 GCF_037325665.1 Littorina saxatilis
TAGAGAGACTTGGGATAGAATCTTTTTTTCTTTTTTTTCTCACTCATTTGCATGTAGGGTTAGGGTTAGGGTTAGGGTTAGGGTTAGGGTTATGTTTAACACTTTTGTTTCTTCTTTTTTTTTTTCTTTCTTCAAGGCATCCTTCTTCATAGGCTTTTTTCTTTTCTTAATCAAATTATTATATTTTCAATAACATGATAGATAAACGAATATAATATTAATCATAACATTTAAATAAAAAATAAAAAACGCTGGCGCTGGACCCGAGTACTCTTTAGACTGGCTCGCTCCCCCAGTATGAAAGTTTTTGTCTTGTGCACGTGGATTTAAAAAAAAAAATTTTTATTTATTTTACACAATTAAAAAAATTATTAGAGTAAAATAAAACATTAAAACGTTCATAATAAACAATAGTAAACAAGAATTTTAAAAAAAAATAAAAAAAAATAAACCGCCCATGCCGGGAATCGAACCTGGATCCCTTGGATTTAAAAAAAAAAAAAAAAAAAAAATTATTTATTTATTTTACACAATTAAAAAAATTATTACAGTAAAATAAAACATTAAAACGTTCATAATAAACAATAGTAAACAAGAATTTATTATAAAAAAAAAATAATAATAAAAAAATAACGGCCAGATTCTTGATGTTGGGTACTCATGTTTGGGCTCCTCACAGTTCCTGGACGGGGTATGACATATTAGTTTTATTTATTTATTTATTTATTAAGATGTCGGCCAAGCAAAGCAGCTACATAGAAAAGACAACAAAAGCAAAACGAAAACAGTATATTCGCATCAAAGACAATACTTAGACTCATGAGCGTCATGTTCAAAAGTAATGACTTATAATAGATAGTAAACAATAAATATAAACAACATGAAAACAAAGAAATATTCTACTGCTGCCAACGGAATATAATCACCATCCCCCCATTCACACATCTGCACCCTTCAGCCCCCCCTCCCCCCCCCCCCCCCCAGACACACACACACACTCAACAGAAATTGGCAGTATGACACACACACTCAACAGAACAAGGCGGTATGACACACACACTCAACAGAACAAGGCGGTATGACACACACACACACACAACAGAACAAGGCGGTATGACACACACACTCAGCAGAACAAGGCGGTATGACACACACACTCAACAGAACAAGGCGGTATGACACACACACATTCAACAGAACAAGGCGGTATGACACACACAATCAACAGAACAAGGCGGTATGACACACACACTCAACAGAACAAGGTGGTATGACACACACACACTCAACAGAACAAGGCGGTATGACACACACACTCAACAGAACAAGGCGGTATGACACACACACTCAACAGAACAAGGCGGTATGACACACACACACACACTCAACAGAAAATGGCGGTATGACACACACACTTAACAGAACATGGCGGTACAACACACACACTCAACAGAACAAGGCGGTATGACACACACACTCAACAGAAATTGGCGGTATGACACACACACTCAACAGAAATTGGCGGTATGACACACACGCTCAACAGAACAAGGCGGTATGACACACACACACTCAACAGAAGAAGGCAGTATGACACACACACTTAACAGAACAAGGCGGTATTACACACACACTCAACAGAACAAGGCGGTATGACACACACACACTCAACAGAACAAGATTGTATGACACACACACTCAACAGAACAAGGCGGTATGACACACACACTCAACAGAACAAGGCGGTATGACACACACACACACACTCAACAGAACAAGGCGGTATGACACACACACTCAACAGAACAAGGCGGTATGACACACACACACTCAACAGAAAATGGCGGTATGACACACACACTCAACAGAACAAGGCGGTATGACACACACACTCAACAGAAATTGGCGGTATGACACACACACTCAACAGAAATTGGCGGTATGACACACTCACTCTGCAGAGAGAATGAGGCGGTCTAACACACACACTCAACAGAACGAGTAATTACATTGTACAAGTAACAATTGTGGAGATTTCTTTACTGATTTCTTTAAATTTTTAATTTTGTGAAAATTTTTTTTTTTACCTCAGTTGCATTCAGTCTGCTACAAGTATGAGTACAACCCTTTTTTTCTTTCTCTTTTTTTTTTTTTTTTTCTTTTTTCTTAATCCTTCTTCTTATGTATTTTTCTTTTCTTAATCAAATTCTCATATTTTCAATAACATGATAGATAAACGAATATAATATTAATCATAACATATTTTAATAAAATAAAAAATCAATTCTGAAATTTACTTACTTAGAGAGACTGGGGCAGTCTAACACAAACACTCAACAGAACAAGGCGGTAGAACACAAACACTATATATTTTTCTTTTCATCATAAAATTATCATATTTTCAATAACATGATAGATAAATAAACGAATTTAATATTAATTATAATATTTAAATAAAAAAAATACAAATTTAAATCCTACCATAAATTTACTTTCTTAGAGAGACTGAGGCGGTCTAACACAAACATTCAACTGAACAAGGCAGCAGAAAACAAACACTCAACAGAACAAGGCGGTATGACACACACACTCAGTAGAGAGACTTGGGATAGAATCTTTTTTTCTTTTTTTTCTCACTCATTTGCATGTAGGGTTAGGGTTAGGGTTAGGGTTATGTTTAACACTTTTTTTTCTTCTTTTTTTTCTTCTTTCTTCAAGGCATCCTTCTTCATAGGCTTTTTTCTTTTCTTAATCAAATTATTATATTTTCAATAACATGATAGATAAACGAATATGATATTAATCATAACATTTAAATAAAAAATAAAAAACGCTGGCGCTGGACCCGAGTACTCTTTAGACTGGCTCGCTCCCCCAGTATGAAAGTTTTTGTCTTGTGCACGTGGATTTAAAAAAAAAAAATTTTAATTTATTTTACACAATTAAAAAAATTATTAGAGTAAAATAAAACATTAAAACGTTCATAATTAACAATAGTAAACAAGAATTTAAAAAAAAAAAAAATAGACCGCCCATGCCGGGAATCAAACCCGGATCCCTTGGATTTAAAAAAAAAAATATATATATTATTTATTTATTTTACGCAATTAAAAAAATTATTACAGTAAAATAAACCATTAAAACGTTCATAATAAACAATAGTAAACAAGAATTTATTATATAAAAAAAATAATAATAAAAAAATAACGGCCAGATTCTTGATGTTGGGTACTCATGTTTGGGCTCCTCACAGTTCCTGGACGGGGTATGACATATTAGTTTTATTTATGTATTTATTTATTTATTTATTTATTTATTAAGATGTCGGCCAAGCAAAGCAGCTACATAGAAAAGACAACAAAAGCAAAACGAAAACAGTATATTCGCATCAAAGACAATACTTAGACTCATGAGCGTCATGTTCAAAAGTAATGACTTATAATAGATAGTAAACAATAAATATAAACAACATGAAAACAAAGAAATATTCTACTGCTGCCAACGGAATATAATCACCATCCCCCATTCACACATCTCCACCCTTCAGCCCCCCCCCCCCCCCCCAGACACACACACACACTCAACAGAAATTGGCAGTATGACACACACACTCAACAGAACAAGGCGGTATGACACACACACTCAACAGAACAAGGCGGTATGACACACACACACACACACAACAGAACAAGGCGGTATGACACACACTCAGCAGAACAAGGCGGTATGACACACACACTCAACAGAACAAGGCGGTATGACACACACACATTCAACAGAACAAGGCGGTATGACACACACAATCAACAGAACAAGGCGGTATGACACACACACTCAACAGAACAAGGCGGTATGACACACACACACTCAACAGAACAAGGCGGTATGACACACACACTCAACAGAACAAGGCGGTATGACACACACACTCAACAGAACAAGGCGGTATGACACACACACACACTCAACAGAAAATGGCTGTATGACACACACACTTAACAGAACATGGCGGTACAACACACACACTCAACAGAACAAGGCGGTATGACACACACACTCAACAGAACAAGGCGGTATGACACACACACACTCAACAGAACAAGGCGGTATGACACACACACACTTAACAGAACAAGGCGGTATGACACACACACTCAACAGAACAAGGCGGTATGACACACACACACACTCAACAGAAAATGGCGGTATGACACACACACTTAACAGAACATGGCGGTACAACACACACACTCAACAGAACAAGGCGGTATGACACACACACTCAACAGAAATTGGCGGTATGACACACACACTCAACAGAAATTGGCGGTATGACACACACGCTCAACAGAACAAGGCGGTATGACACACACACACTCAACAGAACAAGGCGGTATGACACACATACTTAACAGAACAAGGCGGTATTACACACACACTCAACAGAACAAGGCGGTATGACACACATACACTCAACAGAACAAGATTGTATGACACACACACTCAACAGAGAGACTGATCGAGGCGGTCTAACACAAACACTCAACAGAACAAGGCGGTATGACACACACACTCTACGGAGAGACTGAGGCGGACTCTCACACAAACACTCAACAGAACAAGGCGGTATGACACACACACTCAACAGAACAAGGCTGTATGACACACACACACACACTCAACAGAACAAGGCGGTATGACACACACACTCAACAGAACAAGGCGGTATGACACACACACACTCAACAGAAAATGGCGGTATGACACACACACTCAACAGAACAAGGCGGTATGACACACACACTCAACAGAAATTGGCGGTATGACACACACACTCAACAGAAATTGGCGGTATGACACACTCACTCTGCAGAGAGAATGAGGCGGTCTAACACACACACTCAACAGAACGAGTAATTACATTGTACAAGTAACAATTGTGGAGATTTCTTTACTGATTTCTTTAAATTTTTAATTTTGTGAAAATTTTTTTTTTTACC
>NW_027128556.1:17500-42500 GCF_037325665.1 Littorina saxatilis
CTGATACCATTTTGGTTGACCTCGCTTCAATGTCAAGGTCACAGGAGTCCTTCAAAGTTGAATTGTATACATGTTTTGAAGTGACCTTGACCCTGAACTATGAAAAAAATCTTTCAAACTTCATAATTGTGTGGGGCACATGTTATATACTGATATTGAGCCACATTTAGTCACATATCATCAAGGTCAAGGTCACTTTGCCCCTTATGAAATGTGACTGAAACGGGCAATTGAATCACTAAAAGTGACAATGTCTCTTTGTAGAAAGTGCCAATAAGTATGTTTATGCTTCCTATGTCTTGAATTGATAGCCTTGTGATGTGTGACCTTTGATGATCTTGACCTTGGCCAAAGGTCATGTGTAATTTGGTAGGAAAAATCTGTAAAACAGTTCTAATAGTGTACAATGTCCTTGCCAGCTTCAGTTGTTAGACCTTCACCTTCAAGGTCACCTGAAGGTCAAGGTCACTTTAAGACAAAGGTCAAGCATGAGAGTCGCATGGGCTTTGCTTTGTTAAGATTTTTTACCAAGACACATGGATTTCTTTACCCGGCTTGGTCACATTTTTCATAGGGGTCAATGTGACCTTGACCCTAACGATATGTGACCAGATGTGGCTCACTATGAAATTCTAACAAACGCCCCACTCAGTGTTTAAGTTTGTAAGAGATATCGTCCATAGTAAAGTTAAAGGGGCAAGCTCACATCAAAATATGTCTACAATTCAACTTTGAAGGGCTCCTCTGACCTTGACATTGAAGCGAGGTCAACCAAAATGGCATCAGAAGATAAGGCTTTCTTTTTCTTGTATACCATACAAAACTAAGCCCGCTGTTTTTAATTTGTTTTCCAGAAAACTGGCACAATGTGAAATTTTGCAGTTTTTAGACCACATTAATTCTCCCTGTGACCTTGACCTTATGGTAAGGTCAAGGTTCTCAAGTATCTTTTTTGAGCTCTTGGGGTCATACAACATTTTGCAACATTTGGTGTTTCTTCACTTCATAGCGTTGGAGAAATATCCAAAGGTAATGTTCAGTACAGACAGATAAAGACGGGCAACGGACAACGGCTGGACGACCAGGGTGAGTATGTACGCTCACTTTTGCTACACATGCGAGTAGCGGCTATTATCCGTTGTTCACAAAACATTCCTATATAATGTTTGGAAACAATGGTAGGGATAAAAATCAACCGTTTCCAACTGTGCCAAAAAATCAAAAAGACGCGTTCTATAACGGTCAAACGGTCCCTTAACAGACTTGGGCGGGGTCATCTAACGGTTGGCAGACAGCACAAACACCCTGTGACTGCTCGCAAGGAAAAAATAAATCTGGATGGCAGTATGGCTACAACTACGTCGTTTAGTGTAACCATAACCCCTGAATGTATGAACAGCAGAAAAGGCTGTCTTTGACGTCACTGTATAATAAGAAGCACAAAAGGGATTTTTTGACTCACATGCGAAGCAAAAGTGAGTCTATGTACTCACCCGAGTCGTCCGTCCGTCCGTCCGGAAAACTTTAACGTTGGATATTTCTTGGACACTATTCAGTCTATCAGTACCAAATTTGGCAAGATGGTGTATGATGACAAGGCCCCAAAAAACATACATAGCATCTTGACCTTGCTTCAAGGTCAAGGTCGCAGGGGCCATAAATGTTGTCTAAAAACAGCTATTTTTCCCATTTTCTCTGAAGTTTTTGAGATTGAATACCTCACCTATATATGATATATAGGGCAAAGTAAGCCCCATCTTTTGATACCAGTTTGGTTTACCTTGCTTCAAGGTCAAGGTCACAGGAGCTCTTCAAAGTTGGATTGTATACATATTTTAAAGTGACCTTGATCCTGAACTATGGAAGATAACTGTTTCAAACTTAAAAATTATGTGGGGCACATGTTATGCTTTCATCATGAGACACATTTGGTCACATATGATCAAGGTCAAGGTCACTTTGACCCTTATGAAATGTGACCAAAATAAGGTAGTGAACCACTAAAAGTGACCATATCTCATGGTAGAAAGAGCCAATAAGCACCATTGTACTTCCTATGTCTTGAATTAACAGCTTTGTGTTGCATGACCTTGGATTACCTTGACCTTGGGTCAAGGTCACATGTATTTTGGTAGGAAAAATGTGTAAAGCAGTTCTTAGTGTATGATGTCATTGCTAGGTTTAGTTATTTGACCTTGACCCTGAAGGTTAAGGTCATGTAAAGGTCAAGGTCAAGCATGTGAGTCGTATGGGCTTTGCCCTTCTTGTTGGAACTTTCTCTTGGTTGGAGACAAACATGTCCGCAATGCATTCGTGCATCAAGCTATCCATGCAGTCGTTTATTGTTGATTCTTTAGCTCCTCTATGGCAGGCGGATTTTCAATTTGTTTTCCTTCAATTTCACTGTGGGAGTTGTTCTTAACATACGTTTGTTAAGAAAATTTTGGCTGATTGTAAAACAGCTGTAATATACGGCAGTCCAGGTTGTCCTTCAACTGTAAAAATGAAATAATGCTCTTTAAAGTATCATTTACAACAGTGGTGGCTGTTTTCACAAGTATGCTACAAAAAACACGACAATACATAATACATAAGGAAAAGCCCTATGTTTGGTCAGTTGGTGAGATAGGTAAATGTTATTTTTGTGTGACAGTTCTGATGGTTTTCAAAGGGCTAATTCTTTGCTTTTCGACATATGCCCAACTGAAAACGCTTTAGCAACTCAAGTGCACACGACAACCATCTAAATAGACTACATGTTCGCAGAAAACACAATACTGAATATAGAGGGAAAAATAACGGCTCTTTTTAAAAGCACTTTTAGTAGTGAAGTACTTTTAGGATTGTTTGGAATTTTTTACCAGCAGACACCCTTTTACTGCTGAGTGTCTTAGTATTGTAAGATGTGTGATTTGAATTTTGGTTTAAAGGTGCCTTTGGTTTGAACACCCCTACCCCTACGAGGCAGAAATACAAAGAAATAGAAGGAAATTGAGCCTATTTGGAACCAGACTTTAGTATGTTCCCATGGGGGGATTCACGGTGCGAATGACACTGCGTCAGCTTTTTCATTTATCTTTAGTATTTTCTTCAACTTCAACTTTTAGGACCATGTATGAGGTTGTGGCAAGCTAAATACACAACACGACGACGTCTCGGAAAAATAGTAAGGATTATATAGGGAAAAACAACAGTGTCAGTTAAAGTCCGTTTTGAAGGTGTTAGTGGTTGGGGATTTTGAAAAGCATCAGACATCAGGCAGATACAATCCTTTCTGCGTGTTCTGGTGCAGAAAGAGTTTTCAGTTTATACATTGGGGTGACCAGTAGATACCATTTTACAACCATACCCCCAAACGACATTTACAGAGCCCAAAGAAGGATTTGGGTCAATTTCAAAGCCATTTTTCCGTATGAAGCGCCAACTTTATATGAAAATGTGTTTAATAAACATCAAAGGACTGAGGTTGAACTTTCTGATAAGGGACATTTTAAACCTAGTCATTGTCACTTCAACGTTCCCTTCACTAAAGTGGCTAAGATGCCTGGACTATATCTTCCGAACGGCATTTCGTTACTGGAAGTATAATGACTCCGACAAAGATCGCTCACCCAAATAAGTTAGATGATGCAAACAAGAATGAATTACATTTAAAGGAGAAACCTGTCAAGATGTCAACTGGTTCGACTGTGCAGAAAAAAACCCAGATTTTAATTAAGTGTGAGAATTTTTTTTAAGAAGCAGGACAAGAACGTTTGCAACGCAGACCTGGTCAAATTCGATGCAAAACTAGTGCATTTTTGGTCGTCGTTTTTCCGGGGGAAAAGATCTGGTAGAAATGGGATCACATTCAAACTGACATCCTGCGTTATAGGCTCCAAGCCAGCTTGGCCTACCGTGCACCCCCCTCAGGATCCAGCTTCATTAGGCTAGAGATATTCATTGGGGTCTACTGAACACGTTTTATCAAGTTCGCCACGAAAAAACTCATTCCCACTACTACTTATGCCCCTTTGTTTAAGGGTACCCCCTCGAACGCTAAATTTATCTGTGAAATCACAACAATGCACAGCTGCAATGAATGAACAGAGAACCAATTTTTTGAAATCAAAATAGTTAAGTTGATCATTATTCTTGTAAACAATACCTATTACAGTGTTCAATGTTTAATAGGTTGGCTGTAGTGATGCTTGATAGGCGCGAAACGTCATTTTCACAGTGCGCAAAGCTTGTCAACTTTGATGAGTAAAAGGTTTCAACAAATTTGGGTTTTCTGTTTCATTTTTTAGAAACTACAATGCCTTTGGATAATTTCAAGCCACATTTGGAATTCCTGAGAGGATTTTTTGCGACTCCAGATGAGATATTTCTCCCCTACCCCCTAAACGTGAAGTTTTAGGAAAATGTCAAAAAACTTTTTTCATGGAATAGTCATTATAACTTCTCACGGTTTTCCAATAAAATAACAAAAATAATCACATTGACGACCAAAACAGTTCCTTTGTCCATCTTTTAACAGAACTACAACATTATTATTCTCTTCTCAAGACTGAAATGAAAAAAATAAAACAAAATGTTCAGATATAGACATCTATTCTAACTGTCCCTTACATATAATGCTCTTGCTTCATAGTTTCTATAATAAAGGTATATTAACATAAGAAAGACAATCTAAGAACTAATGTTTCTTCATGTAAGTGCAGAATGTTTGTTCATAAATGCAAATTTTATGTCTTATGAATCAATTTCAGCTTTATAGAAATAACATGAAAAAGTCATTGCAAAGAACTCTGTACACGTTTTCTTTCAAACACACACACATAAGCAAACACACACACCCACACAAACACACATACACACACACAAACACACACACACATACACACACACAAACACACACACACACACACACACACACACACACACACACACACACACACACAATCAATCTTAGACTGTTTTTGGAGCTAGAAAGTCGAGTTCACAGGACAAGTGAGTCCAATTCACATCTTTCTTTATTTGGTGTTTAACGTCGTTTTCAACCACGAAGGTTATATCGCGACGGGGAAAGGGGGGAGATGGGATAGAGCCACTTGTTAATTGTTTCTTGTTCACAAAAGCACTAATCAAAAAATTGCTCCAGGGGCTTGCAACGTAGTACAATATATGACCTTACTGGGAGAATGCAAGTTTCCAGTACAAAGGACTTAACATTTCTTACATACTGCTTGACTAAAATCTTTACAAACATTGACTATATTCTATACAAGAAACACTTAACAAGGGTAAAAGGAGAAACAGAATCCGTTAGTCGCCTCTTTCGACAATGCTGGGGAGCATCGGGTAAATTCTTCCCCCTAACCAGTTGGTCATGTAGCATTGGGGGCAACCCCGCCTGCAGAATATTTTGCCGCATGTCGTCATTACCGTTCATTTTGACAGGTTAAGTAAAGAAAAATGTCGTCGTTTAGCGCTTACAAGCTGACACGAGTACCCTTACGGTATTTGCATCGGATAGTTTTTAAACTCGTAAAACGTGTTGAAACAAATACATCAAAACCGTCTATTTTCAAAAGCGCAGGCCACGTGGTAACGTGTCCGACGCCATTCGGTTAATGCCGCTTCCGTGCCAAGAAATACACAATGACACACACCTGAAATCGAATTCGACCACTTTTGCGGCAAACATGACTTACTGACATCTGTGGCTAGGTAAAAAACCGATTTAAGAATGATAAAAGCGAAACTTAATCAGTAATGGGTTTCACTCACCTGCATGCGTTGAAGGAGCTGATGTGCTAGGCCTTGACCTTCGCAGACGATCGCTTGAGGTCATGATGAGTTGTTATTATGTTTGCGTATTCCATGATCTGGCCAGCGTTTCAAACTAATCCGATTTTCCAGAGATAAGTGATTTCGTTAGTTTTTACTTAAAGATCTCCCCTTTCGGAAAGAATTTAAAGAGCCGTCGTAGTCTACCTGTTGCAAAGACACTCACTGGTGCCCAGACAGTTTCTCGTGACAAGAACAGGTGATCGACTGAATGGCCGCCATGATTAAATCCTTTCCGTATTGCAATGACTGAAGAGAGTACACACATTGTACATTTCTCAAAATCATCATTCATATCAAACTCTCTGATACTCTTTCACAATCAAACACAAATAGAAGAGAAAAGTACATTATCCCATGACCTGCCTCTTTGTCTCTGTTAGCTGAGGAGGTGATTATTCTGAATTATCCATCGCAACCATATGAATTATCCATCATAACCGAGTTTCGATCTCAACTGTCATTGGTCATTGTCTTTGATGTCAGAGTACAATTGAATAATTTATAGAGGTCATCTGCATATTCAGAGTTTACAGATGGACTACTTTTTCCAACATACGACTGAAATATTTTATGGTGTCAAAGTCAATATCACGTATAGGTACAGGCCTACATGTGTCAATATTGAGAAAATAAAGAATACTTCATACGATACGCACATTCTGCATGGATTTAAAGGCCAACATCCACAGGAATTTTTCTCCTGGAGCGACCTAAACTTGAACCCGAGGCAGTTCGCCAAAAAGAACCGCCGATCACGAGAAAAGCATGCAGCGGGTGGGGATTTGGTCTCGGCAAAGAAACTACAATGCAGTGTTTTGTCTCGGTGAGACTGAAAGAGAGACAGAGAGCACGAGAGAGAGCGACAGGGACACAGTGATTCAAACGCACAACTCTAGTAAAGTTGTAGCACGACCGTCCGCCTATGGCCAAAGTGATCCGGGTTCGATTCCCGGCATGTGTGGTCTATGTTTTTTTGTGTTTTTTTTTTTAATTCTTGTTTGCTATTGTTTATTATGAACGTTTTAATGTTTTATTTTACTCTAATAATTTTTTTAATTGTGTAAAATAAATAAAAAAAAATTTTAATTTTTTTTTTAATCCACGTGCACAAGACAAAAACTTTTATACTGGGGGAGCGAGCCAGTCTGAAGAGTACTCGGGTCCAGCGCCAGCGTTTTTTTTATAATTTCGCTTCACGCGACTTGTTATTTATGTATCCAAAACATCATAGAACGTGGTACAATGCATGAAAACAACGCCGACAGTAAACAAGATGTTATCTGGGCAGTACATTGGGTTGAACTAAAAGAATTCTGCTGAGAATGTACAAAAGAACAAGTCGCGTAAGACAAAAATACAACATTTAGTCAAGTAGCTGTCGAACTCACAGAATGAAACTGAACGCAATGCAACGCAGCAAGACCGTATACTCGTAGCATCGCCAGTCCACCGCGCACGGCAAAGGCAGTGAAATTGACAAGAAGAGCGGGGTAGTACTTGCGCTTGGAAGGATAGCACGCTTTTCTGTACCTCTCTTTGTTTTAACTTTCTGAGCGTGTTTTTAATCGAAACATATCATATCTATATGTTTTTGGAATCCGGAACCGACAAGGAATAAGATGAAAGTGTTTTTAAATTGATTTCGACAATTTAATTTTGATAATAATTTTTATATATTTAATTTTCAGAGCTTGTTTTTAATCCAAATATAACATTTTTATATGTTTTTGGAATCAGAAAATGATGGAGAATAAGATGAACGTAAATTTGAATCGTTTTTAAAAAAATATTTTTTTTTACTTGACCAAAATTTCAATCAATTTGATTGAAAAATGAGAGCGTGACAGTGCCGCCTCAACTTTCACGAAAAGCCGGATATATGGTGTGTAGAGCGATTGAGACCAAACTACTGGACCGATCTTTATGAAATTTTCCATGAGAGTTCCTGGGATTGATATCCCCGAACGGTTTTTTCTTTTTTTGGAGAAATGTCTTTGATGACGTCATATCCGGCTTTTCGTGAAAGTTGAGGCGGCACTGTGACGCTCTCATTTTTCAACCAAATTGGTTGAAATTTTGGTCAAGTAATCTTCGACGAAGCCCGGACTTCGGTATTGCATTTCAGCTTGGTGGCTTAAAAATTAATTAATGACTTTGGTCATTAAAAATCTGAAAATTGTAAAAAACAAAAAAAGTATAAAACGATTCAAATTTACGTTCATCTTATTCTCCATCATTTTCTGATTCCAAAAACATATAAATATGTTATATTTGGATTAAAAACAAGCTCTGAAAATTAAAAATATAAAAATTATTATCAAAATTAAATTGTCGAAATCAATTTAAAAACACTTTCATCTTATTCCTTGTCGGTTCCTGATTCGTGAAAGCGAAATTACATTTAGTCAATCTGTCGAACCCACAGAATAAAACTGCACGCACTGCAGTGTTTTCAGTCACGAGTATAAAACAGCTTCGTCAATCCACGCGGCAAGGAAGTCGCTCAATTTTTGCGTGCAACACGAAGTAAACGGACATGCAAGAATAGCGACGGGTTCAAGTTTAGGTCGCTCCAGGAGAAAAATTCCCGCGGATGTTGGCCTTTAAAGAGCGGAGTCGAGATATTTCGCTGGCTGAAGCGACTGCATGGTCAAAGGCAATCCAACACGCTCATTTTCTGTGAGAGACTGTCAAATATCCGACCACTCAGCTCTTTTCTTCAACATCAGCATTCAGAAGCCCAAGCCTGCAGTAAGAACGGTCACGTCACGAAACCTGAAGAAGATGAACGTGGACAAGTTCAGGGAAGACGTGAGGGTGTTTGCCGCCTCCACTGCTGCCGACACGCCAGACACAGACCTCTTGATGGTCTTCAACACCTGTCTACGTCAGCTGATGGACAGCCACGCCCCCCTTGTCACCAGGCAAGTCACTGATCGTCCCTCAGCCCCATGGATGTCCGAAGATATAAAGGACCACAAACGGCTCGTACGCAAGTGGGAGAGGTTATGGAGAACGTCAGGCCTGACAGTTCACCGTCAGATTTATCGTCAACAGCTTGACGACATCAAAGCTCTCCACACCAGTGCCAAGCAGGAATACTATACATCCCGCCTCGCTGAGTGCAAAGACACCAAGGCTCTGTTTTCTGTAACAGATGAGCTATTCGCGAAGAAGAAAGCCACTGCCCTCCCTAAATTGATTCCCCCATCAGAACTCCCCGAGACTTTCAGCAATTTCTTTGACCAGAAGATCTCTGACATTCGCAAAGGTCTCGACTCATCCAAAACACAAATGTCCTTCGCCGCATTTTCAGGGACCCCCCTTACACGGTTTAGCCCTGTTTCTGAGAAGTTTGTTTTTGAACTTATTTCAAAATGTGCTCCAAAATCCTGCACACTTGACCCCATTCCCACGTCACTCATGAAAACTTGCCTGGATTTCCTTGTTCCTGTTGTAACGAGAATCTTAAACCTTTCTCTTCAGTCTGGGTCTGTGCCTGCACAGTTTAAAGAGGCAGTCATAACACCACTTCTAAAAAAGCCAGGCCTTGACACGGAGTGCTTAAAGAACTATAGACCCATTTCAAACTTACCCTTTCTGACCAAGCTGTTAGAAAAGTGTGTGCTAGCGCAGCTCCAAGAACATCTGCTGAGTAATGATCTTTTGGACGTCCATCAGTCCGCATACAAGAAAAATCATAGCACAGAAACCGCTCTTCTTTACGTAACTGACAAGCTGCTGACCAGTGCTGACAACAAGGAAGTGTCTGTGCTCGCACTCTTGGACCTCTCGGCGGCATTTGACACCATCGACCACGACGTCCTCCTAAAGAGACTACAGTTCACGTTTGGAATTGCCGACAAAGCCTTCCAGTGGTTCGTGTCATATCTCTCTGAACGCTTTCAAAGAGTACAAATAGGTCAAAAAGAATCATCCCCTGTTCCCCTGAAGCACGGAGTACCTCAGGGCTCTGTTCTAGGCCCGGTTCTGTTTACACTCTATACACAGGACCTATCTGACGTCATCTCGAGGCATGGCTGCGAACACCACAAGTATGCCGACGACACCCAAATAGAGGATTCTGCTCCCCCCAGTGATTTTCCAAAAGTGGTTAAAAACACTGAGCGCTGCATTGAGTCAGTTAAAGACTGGATGATAGACAATAAACTCAAGCTGAATGACTCAAAAACTGAGGTGATGCTGTCAGGCTCAAGGCATGCTTTAAATCAGATTGACTGTACTTCCCTGACAATAGGCGACACTCAGATTGTTTCCCAAACCGCTGTTAAGGACCTAGGCGTGTACCTGGACTCTGCTCTGACAATGCAAAAACACATTAGTTTTGTTTGTAAATGTGCCTTTTTTGAGTTGCGCAAGATTTCCTCTGTCAGATCATTCCTGACACTCCAAGCCACTGTTCAACTTGTCTCCTCTCTGATCCTGAGTCGACTTGACTACTGCAACTCATTGCTTGCCGGCCTCCCCACTGAAGAACTTGATCGCTTACAGAGAGTCCAGAACAGTGCTGCAAGGCTCATTCTGCAGAAGTCTAAGAAAGACCATGTCACTCCCCTACTTACCACCCTTCACTGGCTTCCTATGAAGTATAGAATCGAGTACAAGCTCGCTCTGTTAGGGTACCGCTGTTTTGAGAAATCACTTCCCCCCTATTTGTCCCATTCCCTCAGTATCTACGAGCCATCCCGTTCTCTCAGATCCTCCTCTGAAAAACTCCTTCGCATCCCCAAAACCAGGACCAAGACCTTTGGTGAAAGAACCTTTAGGTACCAGATTCCGACCGTCTGGAACTCGCTTCCAAGTTCTATCCGTGATTCCAGCAGCCTTTCCTCCTTCAAAACCCAACTCAAAACATACCTGTTTCGTAAAGCCTTTGCTTAGCCTGAGTAGACTCTCCACAACCCTATTCTGTTTTGGAACTCTCTACCCTGCATGTGCTTTATGGTCTCTTTGTCAATGGTATCTTTGTGTGTGCGCGTGCGTGCGTGCGTGTGTGTGTGTATGTGTGTGTGTGTGCGTGTGTGTGTGTGTGTGTGTACTTTTAACATTGTACGCTAAGTTTTGCTTAGTGCTTGGGTTCTTGGTGTTATGTCTCAGTTAAACGTATGCTTTGTATGCTTGTTGATTTGTGCTAGTTTATTCTATAATGAATTTGTAAAGCGCCTGGAGCCAATTGATGGGACTCGCGCTATAGAAAAGTTATTTATTATTATTATTATTATTATGTTCAACGAGTATCGCGAGTGGGATCAAGGGACGATACTCCCTAATTTTTAGAGAGAGAGAGCAATCAAAACACAACCCAGTCACCTGGTAGTTTGAAAACTCAATCTGAAACTGACATCGATTGTCGAAGACATGCCTGCGGTGCATACATCTCGAAAAGTTGTCGTAGCTGGGAACCCGTTGAGATCCATTCCAACGCCCAAAAAATTATCAGAAGAGTCACCATGAAGTCAAATCACACGTTAGGTTTTCTCATTTGGTTATTTGCTTTGGCTTTAAGTGTATTGCTTCGATTGATGCTGAATCTGCTTGCAACCGTGCTGTTCAAGACTGTTCAAACTGTCGTCTGCTAGACGGGCTTGTGTGAATCCGAGTCAGAAGACGAAAAGAAGTTGGAGATACAGTTAAGATATATGGGGAAGAGAAGAGGATGTCAGTGAGGTGTTAGATGTAGCCAACCTTAGGTGTTCAAACTCAAGACCGGGACAAAGTAGAAAGCGATGTACCGCGACCGACTCTCAGTGCCGACATACAACTTCCAAGCTTTATTGCTTAACGTCTACAACAGGCGAAGTATTGAAGCTTTGGCTCACCTGAACCCGACGACTGAATATGTAAGTGATCCACGTGTGAAAACCGAAACAGAACAGCGCGATGACAGCCAACATTTCTATCCCCGACTGACAAACAGTAACACTGCATGCGAACTGACTTGGGTCAACGATCAAACCAGCACGGCCCGAACTGAATTTGTTGCGCTGCCATTATCGTGCGCAATTCTGGTAAAAATATAAACCCGGTATGCCGAATTGAGTCTAACGAAAGCCGATGTCAAATATACACAGGGATATTTTAAAATGACTTTCAAAATGTAAAAGCAGACAGCAGACCTTTTTATAAGCAATATGAATGACTGAATGTCCACATACAAGTCGAATGACGCCGTCCATTATGCTGACAAATGGGAACTAGCTTTGCGCATGAATTCATTGACATGAATTTCGACTGCGGAGGCTTTTGGCAAGCTGAAAACAGGCACGGGCAGGTTTTAGTGGAAAAAGTAAGTGTTTTAAATGAAAACGTCGGAGTAATGGGATAAATAGCTTACACACCTCGTCCTGAATATCTTGCATATTTTCCCGAGGGTCGATTTTCAGGTATTACCTCGCCAAAGGCTCGGTAATACCTGAAAATCGACCCTCGGGAAAATATGCAAGATAATCAGAACTCGGAGTGTGTAACCTATATGTATTTTATGCTGCTAATTATTTCAGACCCAAACCAAACCAAACCGTTTAGGCAAACAACAACAACAACAAAATCAACAACTAAAGAAAGGCAACAACAACAACTAAAGAAAACCAACAACGACAACATAAATCAACAAACAAACAAACACAGACGATGACACACACAAAATACAGACACATAGACAAACATATTTACTTACAGTCATACTCTTCACCAGCATTTACTAGCTAGGTACTGTATCCTGTGCGCAGAGTGTGACCAAAAGTAGCGGGTGGGCGTTTACTCGATACTGGGCGTATACAAGGTAGTTTACGGTATACGCGGCGATACGACGATTGCGGCTATAATAAAACCACCCATCCCGTCCCAAAACGCACACTCACGGAAAATAAAGTATACATTCATTCAATATACCTGTGATACTTTGGCTCGGTTTGGTCAAATGGATGGAATTTTTGCTTGATACCTTTAACATTCAATAAGCAAAGTACATGCAAAAATATAGCAAGTTTGGATTTTATTTTTTTGTTTTCAAAATTTTCCAAAGGGATAAAAGAGTATTTCTTCTTATTTTGGCGACAAATTTCGTTGCCAAACAAAAGCATTTATTCCCGTGCCATTTCATTTAAAATTACTATGTAATTTCAGGCACTCCACTTGGCTGTCTGACACATTTTTCGGATTAAAGATTTGTTTTTACAACGGTCACTTGACCGACGCTCAAAAATGTGTACCCCCAAATCGACCTGACAAAACAGTAAGGAGCCAAATCTAGCGTCTAAGCATAGACCATTTATCATTTGTCTATGGTCTAAGAAACGGAGGACTGGCTGAACAAGAAGGCCCAGCGACTGTGCCTGCCTGCTTCTGTGATTTAGGTCAGCACGTTTGTCTAGATCTGGAACTTGCCTTGTCTAGATCTGGAACTTTTTCAATTGGATTTTTTCTCTCTTATACTGGAATAAGTGGGTGCTTTTCTAGATCTAAGCATCGACCGAATTAGATAATGATGTTCCTTGCATTGCATTCTCCTAAATCTGTTATTCTAACCAGTTTGTTTAAGAATATAATTGTTCGTTTTTTGTTGATAAGCTTACAAGATTTTTTCTTTTTTAAGTAAGTGGTTTCACACGTACAACATGAGACCCACATGCACTAGACAATGGAAGTTGAGGTCCTCGTTCAATACCACAAATGCCAGTATTATACTTCAGACTCCTTTTGGAGGAATGTGTGGGGTTTGGGTGTTGAACTTGAAGTGGCAGATTGTTTGCACAGGTATGAATGTTCGTACGTTCGTACGTGCACGCATGTATGCAGGCATTTGTTTGTCAAGCGGGAACATGCAACATTTTGTTGACCGTATGTGAGTGCGTGTGTAATAAAACCAACGACAAACAATACAAAAAGCTCCAGCTCTGCTTCTTCACCAGTCACAGACGCATTGCGTTGTTCAGCTTTCCAGAAATATATTAACTCAGTCAGAACCTGTAACACGAGAAAATTACTCCCACGAGATTTTTACTCCGGAGTAAACATTTCGTACGAAAAGATTACTCCCTTTACGAAAAAGGCACTCCCCTATTTCACGAGAAAATTACTCCCCAAGACAGGTGAGTTCCGAGTAAACATTTCGTACAAAAATGTTACTCCCCTGACGAATAAATAACGAATAAATTACTTCACCCAAACACAAGCAATTTAACTTCCCATGCCAGGTGTACGAAATTTTTACTCCCTTGTCCCCTGTTAGTCTTGGTGGTGGAAGGGGTGGAAGGAGGGTAGCGCGACATTCGTGTGCGCGAGATCACTTATTGGCATTATCCTTTCGCCCGCATCCCATTTTTGCACACGATATTTTTACTGGAAGTAACAAAAATGGGGAGTAAAAATTTCGTGGAGGGAGTAATTTTTTCGTGCCGTATGGAGTTCTTTTCTCGTACGAAAAGTGTACTCGGAGTAAGAATTTCGTACGAAATATTTACTCCGGAGTAAATTTTTCGTGGAGTAAAAATTTCGTGTTACACCGGCTTCATGAATATTTTATTTCAGGAAAAAGTCAATCGAATCTACACAAAAAAAGGTTATTGCGTTGTTCTGTCTTTGAGACTGTACCACGTAATATTGAGCTTCTAGAAGAAACATGTCTGTGGCATAGTTTGACCCAACAGATAGAGAAGTCAACAGAGGTATTCTGCCGTCAGCAGCTTTATTGCTGTTTTGAATTTGATCTTGCATAATTTTATTACATAATTTTGCAACACACAAATAAATCGTAATTGAATATTTTACGCAAAATTGAATAATTCGCAAACATGTTTGTATGAACAAATATTATTTTAAGAAAATATGAGTGTGAGGATGGACGTATTTTGAGTGAAGTAGCAGAAATTCTTTTTAAGTTCTTTAGCTACATGCACACGTTCTGTTAATTACGTTCTTAGCAGGGAGATCCAGATTAATAATACTGCTGTGACAGGTTGTGGTTTCCATACACACTTTGAATACAGGAAAACAAAAACAAAAACACAGTTAAAAAAAAAGTGCACAAAATTATGATTAAAATATTAAAGTGTACAGAATAAAAGCAAGATATGTACAAAAACAAATCTCGTGGTTCTCTTGTCAAACCCACTGTAGTAAGCACAGAATAGGAGAGAAGATTTTGGAGAAGGTGGCTTTACCTACTGAAGTAAATGATCAAGAGGATTCTAAGCATCCAGTGCTAAAGCTCTCAAATCACAAGACATACACACTTGTTGTGGCTATCCGAACTGTTGATTTAAAAAAAACCATACCTACAAATTGAAAACATCTGTTACAAAATTATATATATTGTATGGATCTGTCTTTGTAAAATATACTGTACAGAAAATTTTAAATAATCTGCACAAATCTCGTGGTTCTCTTGTCAAGTAGTAGGCACAGAAAACAACCCAAAAAAACCTGTGTTTTGTCTAGTAAATTATACTTTACTAAATGTGTACAGTATTCTAAGAAAAAAAAATTCTTCCTTTTTATCATATCAATTGCCTCCCTTGAATTTTATTTGTAAAATAATTCTGAGAAAAAAAGCTTTCTACTTAAAAGCAGTGCAATCAAGAAAATGGGTACAACCTGTGTGTATACCTTTATTCCTTATTCTTTTTATTTAATTGAGGATGTCACTACGCAGTTTTACTGATTTAAAAAAAAATTCGCTTCAAATTATCTCCCTTGAACAAACACTTCTTTTTACAATTAAATTTTGTTTACACGAAGAGGTAGTTTTAAGGGTATATATACAAAAAAACAATATTGCAACCTCAGATGTATTTACATTTGGACTAATTCCATTAAAAAAAAATTCAAACTATAAATGATAAATCAAAATAAAACAGATTTTGGGGCTGTACACAAGCTACACGAAAGTCGTACCCAAGAATCGTCAAATACTTTTGCTAACAGCTATACTTAAACATAAGAAAATATGATCTGCATCTCTTGTTATGAAGATGATGGCACTGGTCCACCGAAGTGCATGCCATATATGCTTTACTGTGCGCTCTCCCTCTCAATGGTCTTTCTCTGGCTGACTCGATTCTGAGGAGATAAAAGAAAACACATTCAGTACAAGCTGTAAAAAATAACAACAAAACTAGTATTACTTAAAGTAGCTGCTGGTTTCTGAGTATTTGATTGAAGGCCCAATCCGACTTGTAAGAAGTTTGCCCGACTGTCGCAGATTTGGTCAGGTATGGAGTAAAATCATGCCTCAATTTGGTAACATACAAACTGCAATATTCTAAGGCTGTGAGTGTGAGAATACATCGGTGCCACTTTTTAAAAACTTTCTTTTTGTGTGTGCGCATGTTTTAGTGCCAAAAATGAAGAGGCCGAGTGCTCTCTCTGCAAAACTTGTGTGAAGCTTCAGAGCTCTATCAATGGTTTGAAAGAAAAAACATACTTTTCCATTTTTGACGTTCTTGTTCCCTTCCCTGTGAAATTTACTGTCCGTAGGTTACCGGATTTTGTTAATGTCCGTGAAAACCTCAACTATTCATTGCTGAGTGCCTAGTGATAGCTATCCCCCCCAACGACCTAGCACTGCTGAATCCTGATTCTTCCCATTATTTGATTCTGTAATGAAATTGTGTAGTTGGTAGTTATGTGAGCTTCTTCTTGGAGGGGTGGGGGGGGGGGGGGGTGCTGGTTGGTTGGGTTTTTGGGGGTTATTAAACCATCAGATTAAAAAGTAAGACTTCATTGTAATGTGCAGATATTTGTTCAGGTACCAACCATTTTCTATGTGAAAACATGTTGCTAACTAACATGAACCCAACCATAAAACGTGATGTAGGTGAGTAGCCCATCTAGAAAAAAGAACCTGTTCTAATTCGGAATTAGAACAGGTTCGTTTTTCTAGATGGGCTACTCACCTACATCACGTTTCATGGTTGGGTTCATGTTAGTTAGCAACATGTTTTCAAATTCTCATCAGGCAATCACGGCTGACACTAAACACAGAACAGGTGGGAGAGACATAATTCAATTTACTCACCTTCCTTGCATTGTGAGACTGGAATGACGGTACCCACCGTTAATTCAATTTTCATCTTCAGTTTCACAAAACAAAAAATGAAAAAACGACTCAATTTTCAATATTTCGTTTTTCAATCTTCAATACGGTAAACAGAAAAACAGTTCACTTCCGTTTTTCAATATTTGATTTTCAATTCACAAATCAAAAAACGAAACAAGGTCTACTTCCGTTTTTCAATATTTTGTTTTTCATTCTTCAAAACGGTAAACAGCAAAACAGTCTACTTCCGTTTTTCAATGTTTGATTTTCAAAGCGATAATAGAAAAACAATCAACTTCCGTTTCTCAATAATGTAATATCTTTCATAGTTTTCTTGTGCAATGAACGCTCCCCGATTTCCCAACCAATCGAAGCTCGGTGTCATTTGTGTTTGTGGTTGGTGCATGTGTCATGTTGTTTTGACTCATATGCAGTTTGATTATCTCCCCTGATGCACAATCTCACCCATTTAGATTGAATGGTGCAACAGACGGACAAAGGTTTAATCCTCTTACTGACATGTGTTGGTGGTTCTATGTGTGTCTCATGTGCTTGCAAGTACTTGTATAGAGTTACTGTATACGCTATATGTAATAATTGTTTATTTGTATGTAACTGCACTTTTTCTTGCTTGTTTTGTGGTGCGGTATCTTTGACGCAGGTTTATTAAAACCCCGGTTCATCCCGTTCATGGCAAGTTTCACATAACCCGTGGTTAGGACATAACCGGAGGGTTACACTCTTGCGACGCAGATACCGCCCCAGTTACATTGCCATTTTACTATATTATTGTGTTTTTGAAAAAGATCCTGCTTGTAGAATGTGTGCATGAATGACAGAAACTGCAATAAAATAAATAAAGGGAAAGTCAGAAAGACGATGGAATTATGCCAAACTAGAACACAATAAAAATCACAAAACCAAATTGTGTGTATGTTTGTTTTGAATGTTTTTTAATTACTCCTCTCTCATCCATCCTCTCCACAATTTCTTTCTTGCACTCTACAATTTCTTGCATACACTCGCAAAACAATTGTAAAACAAAATATGGTGAGCATCAGACAAACCACAGATAACATGGTCTCCATCAAACTGGCAAACGAGACAAAATGGTGAGCATCAGGCATCAAGACAAACAGCGGATAACATGGTCTGCATCAGGCAGACAAATCACATAACATTGTCAGCATTAGACAGGCAACCAAGATAACATGGTCAGCATTAGACAGGCAACCAAGATAACATGGTCAGCATCAGGCATCAGCAGAGACAGGCAAACCAGAGATGATATAAATAACATTAAAATAGATGCAACAATATAGGCGGCACATGGTGTACGTATTTCAATAACGTAGTAGAAACTGAACAATCCAACTTAGTTTCTTAAGTAGTTATCAATCAATCATGAAACTTGCATAGCATGTATCCCGTTGGTGACGGTTCTATGCACTGGTCGTTGAGTTGCAGACACAGTACATACAATCAATGTGACGACAAAAATGTTGAAAACAAACATGTCTGTGCAGAGCACGATAGTCACAACCAGCTACCACTGAAGCTGCAATGTTATACACACAGTTCTTCATTTCTTTCCAACCTTTTTTCTTTAAAATTAAAAATAGGGTCAAGAGCTGTGCTGTGAAGCGAGCTGTGGAAGTAATTTCACTGAAAAAGGGCGTGGCCCGAAAGACTTTAAATTTGTTGGGGTGTTTTGATTTTTTTTTATCTTTGATTTTGATATTTGATTTTTTTATTTTCATTTTTGATAATTTTCGGGTTACACGAATGTGATATGCGGATTACTCTCCTCAGCGGAGAGCACGGCAGCCACAGTGCGGCGCCTACCAAGGGCTATTGTATTCCCAATTTTGTCGTGGTGTTTTCTTCTTTTAATGACAATTTCAAACTTTAAAAAAAAACACCTCTACATCACAAAGAAAAACAATGAAATCATAGGAGCCGTACACGCATCAAATACAAGCAAGTACTTGGTTCAAAAGAGATTGTACTGAGTGATAGCCTAGGCCTACATTTTAGACAGAGTACTGTCGAACTGTTGCAATGAGAGTCTTCACAGCTGTCTGCAGTGGTACATAATCTCTGTTGACAGCTGAATCTAGCAGTGTCATTAAGTCTGGCACTGCCTGTGTAAAAGCAGCTTCACTGTTTTTCCGATGATCCTCGGAAGGAAATGGTGGTGCAGCAAATGGAGCAGGGGCAGTAAGCTGTCCACCAGTCTCCAGATGATACAGAGCAGCAGCTTCTTCTGCATGCGGAAGATTCTCATGGGCCACAAGTGGGTTCTGTTTGTGTGTTTTCAATTCATCGGGAATGCCACGTCCTTTAAATAAATAAAAATACATAAGAACAAGTAAATGAATTGGTATTCACTGTTACTGGCACATACACAGCTATATATCTCCCTTGTTCTCCACGTCGTAAATAAATTGATACAACGCAAACAATAAAAAATAATAAAGGTCCACAATAAACATTCTTTATGCTTGCAAGATACATTTTTTTTTTATTAAAGTCATAGGTCCTCCTGAGCAGCAATAATTAATTCACACAAGAGGTTGTGTTGATCAAAATCAACCTCGCGGGGAAAGTATGTAATGCTGTTAGTTACAATGTTACGAAGGAAACTGTAAGCCATTTGTTCGTTGTGGTATCTGCATACTTGTGAATGATTGATGTTTGACTGTTGTTCATGATGTCAGCGATTCAAAGTGACATCATCACAGTGCATTGCACCATCAACTGACAATAAGTCATGTGATTGTTATGCCAATAACACAAAAGGTTATTGAATGAAGTGAATTGACTGATGTGATCTTGCTGTGCTTGCTGAGCCTGTACGCGGTTTTCACACGCGGGTGTTTGTTTATGTCCGGTCGTTATTTACCTTGCTAATCTGAGTAGCCAGCAGACGAACAAGATTTGAACATTCAAACAATAAGTACAGCACAATACACACCCCACAAATGCACCAAACACTAGTCTCACCTTGCATTGCCCCGCCGAAACTTAGCCCTCTCATAATAATCCATAATATATCGAGACCACACACACGATGTGTAATGTTCTCTCTATTCTTCAGTCACACGAGAAGAAGCAATAAAAGAAAACCCAACAAAACTAATCAGGCTTGAGTTCAAGACAGTTGAGCGGAAGTGCACAAGCAACATCAATCTAGACTTCAATATTAGAGAGTGCTATCGTGACTGGATCCACTATGGCTCAATGGTACTGTGATTGGATCCACTAGGGCTCAGTGGTACCGTGAATGATATCATTACACGATGTATCCATGGACTTCCACAAATTTCCCAAACGCAAACCAGCTTTCTTTATAAGTTGTATATGTTATTAAAATAGTACAATAATTTATGAATATATGATGTGCATAAGTCGTATTATTGATGTAAAAACGTCCAAACCGAAACTAATGAGATGTGATAAACCACAGGCACTCGACAAAAAGCAGCTAGGTGATTAATATTCAGCTCTTAGACTTTGTGACCTAAAATGGTATACGTGTGTCCTCTTATCTGTTACTTTTATTATTATAGTTATTGGTATTAGCTCTTGGTTCTTTTACTTTTTAATGAATGATTGCCCAGACACAGATCATGTGAACATGATAACCGGGAAGTGATTTTCCCTTCTGCCTGGACGAAGAAACGAAAGCAGACGACACCAACGACGCTGGAAAAATGCACTAACACTCTGACCTCTCACCTTCACACACACTAGAAACATCACCACAACAAGAACATTACATACCTCCCGCCTCCCTTGCTGATAGTTAGTATCCATAGCCATCGAATCTCAATAATATTCCACAATTACATATACACATGTACTGACGAGATGAGTGCACGCTTAAAGTAATTATTATAAGACAAGCGCATTATAAATACTGTAATTATTATTATTATTATTATACTGTACCTCCTGTACCGCTCTGGACACCATTGTATCCAAGGCCTGGTCGCCCACAGTCCGGCTCCGGGGATTGATCCCACGATCCTTACAAAATTTCCGAAGGTTGGCCGCCGAATTTCCTCTTTCCAACCCGGATTTTCGAAGTGTGTTTGACACGCTTTCGTATGTCTCCCCGCTATTTAGCAGGGCAATTGTCATGGACTGATACTCATCCAGTGCCATCTTAATTTGCGCGCCAGGGAACTTGAGGGAGCATCCCGTTATTGTATTTATCACGCGGGCTTTGTGCTTCGCACTCAAACAAAAATGAACAAACGGAAGTTGATTGTTTTTTGTTTATCGTTTAGAAAATGAAATATTGAAAAACGGAAGTAAACTGTTTTGCTGTTTACCGTTTTGAAGAATGAAAAACAAAATATTGAAAAACGGAAGTAGACCTTGTTTCGTTTTTTGATTTGTGAATTGAAAATCAAATATTGAAAAACGGAAGTGAACTGTTTTTCTGTTTACCGTATTGAAGATTGAAAAACGAAATATTGAAAATTGAGTCGTTTTTCATTTTTTGTTTTGTGAAACTGAAGATGAAAATTGAATTAACGGTGGGTACCGTCATTGACTGGCCATATGAATCTGCTGAAGTAGTTCCTGCACATATTTAATCAAATATTCATCTTAATAACGTGTTAATATCGCTTGTTCTAGCAAATCAGACTTGACAGTTTTCTGATGGCTTGCACAATTTAAGAGCTTGCCTGTCCCCAATCATTACAATAAGAAACAACATCTAGTATGCAAGTATTTTCAGGGTATGAAGGTTTTAATTTAATGTCGGTTCTTCTGGGGGCATGGAGAAACACCTTACACAAAGTAGAACATACACAACAAATTTCAAACAATTGAGGTCACACCATAGTTTTACTCACAAACAAACAACAGCAATACAATAAACAGTCTGCAAACGCCTACATGTTGTCTACACTAGGTATAAAGAAACAAAGAAGCACATGAAGACGGGCTTTGTCAAGTAGACCATTATAGCGAATGAGCAACAGCTGATGATCCAGACCACCAAATTGACATGATTTCCCCTTATTCAGTTTGTGATTGTAGTCATATTGACGATGCATGACTTCAATTTTTCAAAGTAAGTCTCTTGGTGCGTTTACGGATACATTCATTGTCACAATTAGGCCAAAAAAAAAATAGGTCTGTTTACGGTAACCCGACCGACCCTAGTTTTTTCGCGCGACCCTAGACTTTTTTTTTGGCATTTGGGGGAAAAAAAAAAAAATCTTGTTTTTTTGGCAAAATAACGTAAAAATATGATTTTTTGGAAAAAAAAAAAAAAAAAAAAAAATCCCGACCTACCGACCCTATTTTTTTGGCCTATGTTACCGTAAACAGACCTATTTTTTTTTTGGCCTTACGACATGCTAATGTCTAACCTGGGTAAACTTCAATTCATGACTTTTTTCAAACTGGCATAGAAATTATGAGCATACCAGAATTATTTTCCTGTTAGACTGTCTTCTTCTTTTTCTTCTTCTGCGTTTGATATTCAATTCATGGCTGTCATATCGTCAGGTCAGTGGCTGCCATGAAGTCTGCAGTCTTCAGTGTCGGACTGTCAAATTAGATGATATTGTAAAGAAAGTAAGTAACATCTCATGATATTCTAACTTCAATTACATCACCTGTCTCACAGTCTGCCTCTTTAAAAATTAATGAATAATTTCAGTAACATAATTTTTGGGTAAAAAATAAAAAGGTATGAGAAATAATCCTTACTTTTTTTGTAATAACCCTCACCACCAATTGTTTTATTTCATTTCCATTTTAACAGATTTAGCACCTCTCCGAAAGCCAGAAATACACTTTAAATCCTCCGCCCCCCCCCCCCCCCCCTCGGCCCCCCATACATAAACTAATTAAATAACTAATTAAGGAAAAAAATCCTTACATCATAAAAAGTCAGAACCACCAAAACCACCCCCCCCCCCCACCCACCCATCCAATAAAACCTGAATACAAAAACACTTCAAAATAAAAAATGAAAACATTTAATTCCACTTACAAAATATAAAAGTTGTTATGCTTTATTTTCATTATCTGTTTACAAACACATAAATTGCTGTGCAAATCTTTTTAAAAACATCAATGCCTGAGACACCAGTAACCTGTTTATATTGTTGACCTTGTAGCTTTTCAGTTTAAGAGGCTGTTCTGGAATCTGCACTAAAGTCAAACATAACCATGAATACCGTGGGAAAAATATTACATCACCAAGACCGAAAAAATAACACCAACCGACACTCCTCACCCTTATTTCACCCACTATGCCAACCCAAAGACTGGAAAATAATAATCAAATACAGAATGAACAAAAATGCTTGATTTCATTTCTTCAATGATAAGTTGAAAATCTTCATTCTTCATAATAATGTTATTGGCATAATGTGTAATTGCCACAATTTACAGAGTTTAATTAAAAAAAATGATGCGATAAAAATCAAAGTGAAAACATTTTTTTTTATACTGATACCTTATTTACCTTGTGGCTTGTGTGCCTCAGGTTTAGGAGCGGCTCAAACGTCCTCTGCTCCTCAGTCTGCAAGAAATTAAGCGATGGCCTGAAGGAGAATAGAAAAAGATCCTTTGTCAGCACCCTGTGTATGTGTGTGGGTGGGTGTGTTAGATAAATAGGCGGTGGGGGGGGGGGGGGGTGCAATAGCTACCACGCCTAATGCAGTCTGCAAAACAAGTGCAACACTTCTACAGAGCTTTTATGATACAAAGCTTCAAATAAGAAACACATTACAATCAAATGAAAGCTGAGCCTGTCATTGCAAAATAAGGAATATACAACAATCCAGTGGCATGTAAAATATTGTTCCTTCAGAAAGATGGCTCTGACAGCAGAAACAATTTAACTTGAAGTTTGAGTCCAAAATTATTTCTCTACATTAGTGAACGTACTTGCAGTAATACCCCTCACACATGAACTATTCACAGACTGAATAACAGTGTGTTCCCAATGTTGCTTCCGCTTCCATCTCGGTTAGATCCATCTGCAGAGTACGGATTGTCATCCGTTTAATATTAAAAAGGAAAAACAATCAGAACTTGTCATCAGTGATCAACCTACCTTGCAAGAGTGGGGTGAAACACTCACTTCCTGCCAACATGTCTGCAAAAAAAAGAGGAAACAATACCAATGGAAGCTTAAAATGGTTCTTTTGTTCAATATGTGTACACGTGCTTCATTTCTGGGGTGAAAGTGTAAAATATATTGATGGATTGATAGAACAATATTGCCTCAAGTTCACCGCACCAAAAAATACTTATCAATCAACATTGTCATCACTCGATCAGCTATTCCATCTCTTTCATAAGTGTGTGTGTGATGGTGTGAGCGTGTGTGTGTTTGTGTACGTGTGTGTGTGTTTGTGAACAAGCGTTGAAAAACGTATGTTTACCTTTCGTAGGCGGAGACTTCTCTGCCGTGACAGCGGCTTCGTTTCCCTGGCAGAATTCAACATCTTGTACAGATCTGCCGGTGATTTTCATTTCCTCCGCTTCTAGAGTCACTTGATCCACAGATTTAACGAACATTGAATGTTCTTTTAGTTCTTGTGACGGAAGTAAAATCAAGGAATTAAGTGGGCATTCCTGAGCCCTCTGCTGGCTTCATGTCCACAAAGTAAATCGCACAAACTTGCAGGGTTTGGGGGGTAGTTTATTACTTTGAAGAAGAACAGCTAGTCGTCGCTGCCCGTTCAGCATTCTTCGCGCGACTTTTGTTTTGCAGAGGAAGGCATATGCAGTTTTTTTCCTGATGAATGTTGCCAGGGTGCACAAACTGAGAAAGCATTCCCGATTTTCCACAATTTTCTACTTCTTTACAGTCTTTTGCACAACATGATTTATAACTGCCGGTGTACGTCTAATTCATGATGCCAACCAGCTGGGTCAAAAGCGGTTACGTTCGAGAAAATACTCGTTGAACTAAGTTCCAAACGAATGTCAAGGCCAGTTCTTGACTGGTTTTGAACTGAAGTTGGGCTCCAAATGAAAATAAACACTTCCTCCAGCTGCGCGACCCATTGATAACAACAGTTGGAACTGGTAGGAAGATGAACAGGTCTTGCGAACTGGCTA
>NW_027128557.1:0-17295 GCF_037325665.1 Littorina saxatilis
CCCCCCCCCCCCCCTGGGTCCGGCCCTGACAGTGACAGAGATACAGAATACCTGACTCTTCCTATCTTCCTCCCAAGCTCTATCTCTCTTTCCCTTACACGATCACATTAATTTTGCTGACAGACAGACAGACACAGACTGACACAGACAGACTCACACACTCACGCACGCACGTGCAAACGCACTCACGCCTTTGAATTACTTACAGGTTGACTGACGAAGTATCTTTGGTGTTTCAACTCTCGGCGGAGGTACTGATCCAATGTGGTCCCCGACTGCACATTGCAAACAGAAACCATGCACTCAAACATAATTACACTTCACCAGTCCACACAAGCATATCTACGCTGTAAATACGTAAAAACACCACACATTACGACTCCTCGATGTGTTATCAAAGTGTGAGAGAAACACTGTCAAAACAAAACAACAACACTAACATCAACAACAGACAACAACGTGTAGAAGCTGTAAACTCTAGTATAGATACGAGTGCAAAACTCAAACTTAAAGGCAGAGTAAGCCTCCCGTAAACCATCACAGATACGGTCAGGCTTTTACACACAGTACAAACACCCTTTCATTTAAACACTCACCAATTGAGAACATCCTAGGTGCCCTCCGTAAAGAGCGAACAATTTTCAAAGAATTTATTTTTGCGTGGTTTATCTTACCCCTGAGCCATCGTGAACCCGTGTGATCCAGTTTTCCTTTTTCACAATGCAGTCGTCAGTTAGTCATGATTGCGACTCGATGTGAGCTTATCTACAATAGCACGTTTTTTATGCACGAAACAACGGCTGTGGTTCACAAGAACTCTAGCGATGGCTTTTGACTGTTGAGAGGAACGGCGATTTGCACTGATAAACCGTCTGCTACGACCCTTGCGTGACCCTGCTTCCGGGCTTTTCTTTTTTTTAAACGTTCACAACTTCGAATTGTTCTGAACTTGTCTTGATGAAAAACGAATTCTTTTATGATTTAAGAATGTTTGTGTTACAAGCTGTCAATTTATAATTTAGATTTTAAAAGTTAGGTCTAGCGCAAAAACGAGGCGCCGTTGTTGTTAACGAACAAGTCTACGAAAATAAATTCTTTGAAAATGTCTCACGCTCGACAGAAAGCAGCCCGGATGTTCCCGTTCGGTGAGCGTTCAAATGGAAGTATGCTTGTACTGTATTTAGACGCTCGGGGAGCTCTGTGATGGTTTACGGGAGGCTTACTGTGCCTTTAAATATCTTTATAGGATAGAACAGGTTCTTCGGCTGTTTGAAGGTTAAATCTCAAACCTAAATATCTGTATTGGATAGAACAGGTTCTTTGGCTGTTAGAGGTCAAACCTAAATATCTGTATTGGATAGAACACGTTCTTTGGCTGTTAGAGGTCAAACCTAAATATCTGTATTGGATAGAACACGTTCTTTGGCTGTTGGTCAAACCTAAATATCTGTATTGGATAGAACAGGTTCTTTGGCTGTTAGAGGTCAAACCTAAATATCTGTATTGGATAGAACAGGTTCTTTGGCTGTTAGAGGTCAAACCTAAATATCTGTATTGGATAGAACCCGTTCTTTGGCTGTTAGAGGTCAAACCTAAATATCTGTATTGGATAGAACACGTTCTTTGGCTGTCAGAGGTCAAACCTAAATATCTGTATTGGATAGAACAGGTTCTTTGGCTGTTAGAGGTCAAACCTAAATATCTGTATTGGATAGAACACGTTCTTTGGCTGTTAGAGATCAAACCTAAATATCTGTATTGGATAGAACACGTTCTTTGGCTGTTGGTCAAACCTAAATATCTGTATTGGATAGAACAGGTTCTTTGGCTGTTAGAGGTCAAACCTAAATATCTGTATTGGATAGAACACGTTCTTTGGCTGTTAGAGGTCAAACCTAAATATCTGTATTGGATAGAACAGGTTCTTTGGCTGTTAGAGGTCAAACCTAAATATCTGTATTGGATAGAACAGGTTCTTTGGCTGTTAGAGGTCAAACCTAAATATCTGTATTGGATAGAATGCGTTCTTTGGCTGTTAGAGGTCAAACCTAAATATCTGTATTGGATAGAACACGTTCTTTGGCTGTTAGAGGTCAAACCTAAATATCTGTATTGGATAGAACAGGTTCTTTGGCTGTTAGAGGTCAAACCTAAATATCTGTATTGGATAGAACAGGTTCTTTGGCTGTTAGAGGTCAAACCTAAATATCTGTATTGGATAGAACACGTTCTTTGGCTGTTAGAGGTCAAACCTAAATGTCTGTATTGGATAGAACAGGTTCTTTGGCTGTTAGAGGTCAAACCTAAATATCTGTATTGGATAGAACACGTTCTTTGGCTGTTGGAGGTCAAACCTAAATATCTGTATTGGATAGAACACGTTCTTTGGCTGTTGGAGGTCAAACCTAAATATCTGTATTGGATAGAACACGTTCTTTGGCTGTTAGAGGTCAAACCTAAATATCTGTATTGGATAGAACAGGTTCTTTGGCTGTTAGAGGTCAAACCTAAATATCTGTATTGGATAGAACACGTTCTTTGGCTGTTAGAGGTCAAACCTAAATATCTGTATTGGATAGAACAGGTTCTTTGGCTGTTAGAGGTCAAACCTAAATATCTGTATTGGATAGAACACGTTCTTTGGCTGTTAGAGGTCAAACCTAAACATCTGTATTGGATAGAACAGGTTCTTTGGCTGTTAGAGGTCAAACCTAAATATCTGTATTGGATAGAACACGTTCTTTGGCTGTTAGAGGTCAAACCTAAATATCTGTATTGGATAGAACAGGTTCTTTGGCTGTTAGAGGTCAAACCTAAATATCTGTATTGGATAGAACAGGTTCTTTGGCTGTTAGAGGTCAAACCTAAATATCTGTATTGGATAGAACAGGTTCTTTGGCTGTTAGAGGTCAAACCTAAATATCTGTATTGGATAGAACACGTTCTTTGGCTGTTAGAAGGTTAAAACTCAATCACCTGTATGAGGTCAATATGGCATGAGGAACTTTCCATAAGTTCGCCGTATGAAAATCTCTTTGCCCGAAGTACTCACAAACAAGTCGTAAATTTACACTATATTGGGGTGTGCACGTTAAAGACCCCACGATTGACAAAAGGGTCTTTCCTGGCAAAATTGTATAGGCATAGATAAAAAATGTCCACCAAAATACCCGTGTGACTTGGAATAATAGGCCGTGAAAAGTAGGATATGCGCTGAAATGGCTGCGATCTGCTGGTCGATGTGAATGCGTGATGCATTGTGTAAAAAATTCCATCTCACACGGCATAAATTATAGATCCCTGCGCCTTGAGTCCGAGTCTGGAGATACGCGCGCGATATAAGACTACATATAATAATAAATGATGTGTGAAGCGAAACCCCTTACTTACAGAGCTTAGTTTGGTGGGACAGAAGTTGTGGGTAAGAGGAGTTAAAAACACATTCGTACATATATCCGTAATAGGTCAATATGGCCCAAGAAAACTTTATACGAGTTCGCATTAACTGTATCAACCTCATTTCGCCTGGTTGAGGACTAGAAAACTCTTGCTCATGTGTGAAACAAAAACCCGTATCAAATCACCAAAGGGAAGTAAGCGCTTTAAATTAAAATGCATACATGTGTAATGGAGTAAGCGAGAGTTATACGGAACCAATCTCATGCATGGCGCCTGAGAGAATAACAAGCACTGAAATGAACAAGCGACTTCCATCGTCATGCTTGTTATTCTCTCAGGTGCCAGGAGATTGGTTCCGTATAACTCTCGCTTACACCATTACACATGTCGTATGCATTTAGAGCGCTTAGGCCACACACAAAAAAGTCTGTTTACGGTATCACGACCGACCCTATTTTTTTGGCCAATGTTACCGTAAACAGACTATTTTTTATGTTGGCCTTACTTCCCTTTGGTTATTCGATCTATAAATAGCACTCCGTCTCCTTTGTTAAAGGGATAATACTAAGGTTAAAGGGATAATACTAAGGTTAAAGGGATAATACTAAGGTTAAAGGGATAATACTAAGGTTAAAGCGTTGGCAGGGGAGCCTTCACTTTATACTATTTTTCTTTGGTGCGGTTCGCGTTTTTCATATGAGCTTTTTCGAGTATTGTTCGGTGTTAATTCTATTTTCTTGTGAGTTGTCTTACTGGTGACATATATTTTTAATGTCGTTTGAAACATGGTTCTCTTTTGCACTTTTTGTGTGTCCAAATTGCAGCACATGACGTTTAAAAACGGAAGCGCCTTGTCAGTGTTAAAAAGAGAACCAGGTCGAAGAAGAAACAAAAACGAAACAAAGAAAGGTTTGTTACTGGGACGTTTAACTGAAGGCAAAACAAAAACTAGGTTGAACAAGAGCAAGAATGCAAACAACGATTTTTTTTCCACACGCCTGTAAATCATTGAAAGACGATTACTTAATACTGAGGTACGTGATTGTAAAGCGGCTTCCCTTGGCCTGACAGTAAGTGCAGGGTACACTTTGGTTTGACAAAACTCGAGTGGCACTTTACTGCACTTTGTTGGCTACCCTTGCCCGATTTTGATAGCCTTCTGCGCATTTACTTTGCAGGTAAATTAAAGGCCCCTCCGCCTCGCCTCACCTACTCAGATCCAGTCAGGCTTTTGCATGAGACATTGTCAGTCCAGGGTTTCATTTACTAGTGCGCCCTGCGCCATTGGCGCATTGATTCTGAAAATGTCCCATCACAATTCCCTTCAGTGCGTCAAAGGGCGCATTGAGATCACGTTCCACTGCGCCAGCAAATGTCCACTTTACATCGGATTACACACACACACACACACACACACACACACACACACACACACACACACACACACACACACACACACACACACACAAACACACACACACACACACACACACACACACACATTGGCACCATATTGCACCATTTTGCATCTTTGGTCAAAACGCGTACAAGCCTCTTTGGCGCTTCTTGCCTTCGACTAGCTATGTCCCATCAGAATTTGGTTGAGGGGGACAAATGTCCCATTGCCTTTTTCTCCCAGGCTAAACCCTGGGACAAGATCATCCCTCCACTTGGTCACATACCAACACTCAACCGCCTGGGAGCTCTCTGTGCACACTGGAAGTTATTTTTAAAGCATTTATTTCGTGAAAGGCCGAACATTCCATC
This sequence comes from Littorina saxatilis, assembly GCF_037325665.1. NCBI lineage: Eukaryota > Metazoa > Mollusca > Gastropoda > Littorinimorpha > Littorinidae > Littorina > Littorina saxatilis. Next base: position 5,167 of record NW_027128557.1, read on the forward strand.
TCACCACAGCAAGCAGTCTTGGTGTGGATTTTTGGTATGTGAAAAAAGTGAAGGGATTGTCTTATCCCATGTGATCAGATTTGAGTCGGAGAGGCGAACTATTTTCACGAGGCAGGAAGGGTTTTTAAGAAAGTTTGTTGAAAGGTGACATGCACAGAAACTTGAAAAAGCACTATAGATTTATCATAAGTGTCAGAAAAGACAAACAAAGCGATATAAATCGACTCATGTGGCAGGCGAGGTCATATATCTGTTGTGGTAGTTCATACTATGCTGAATAAAGGTATCATGTACAATATTTCACATATTGCAGCCTCAAGCAACATTCAACAATAGGACTTTGCAATCATTCGACTGAACTAACACTAAGTATCGTGCGCCGTGTCAGTTTTAAAAGTGTGCTTATTTCAATGCTAAGAATTCAAATCCCTGGAATGTTTTTTTCTGGCATTATGCTACTAAGGCCTGTTTGAATCTGTAGGGCTCCACGAAAGTGTGTTTATTTCAATACTAAGATTTTGAATCCGTGCAATTTTCACTCTGGCATCAAGCTACTAAGGCCTGTTTAAATCGGTAGGGCTCCACGAAACTAAGTGTGTTTATTTCAATACTAAGATTTTGAATCCGTGCAATTTTCGCTCTGGCATCAAGCTACTAATGCCTGGTTGTTTGTATCTGTAGGGCTTTTAAGTTAGTGAGCTCTTTATGAATTGTGGCCCTCCACCACGAAATGAGTCGCATGTCACCTCGCGCGGTTCTGCGGTAGGCTTAATATAAGTCCGGGGAGTGTCTGGTAACAGTGTGAGGGTCACCTAAGTCACAGGCTTATAACTCAAACAGTTTTCGCTCTTTTCTAAAACGGTTTTCACCCCTGCATAGAGCATAACAAACTCTTTAGGAAAATGTACAAATATAAAAATCATGCAAAGGTGACATGCGACTCACTCCGTGGTGGAGGGTCACAATTGTGGCTTTACCATGAAAAAATCACAAGAATTCATAATTCTGAAAGTATAATCCAAAGAAAACGTTTTAACATGATGATAACATTGAGATTTCAAGTCTGTATTCAGGTCTGGGTGGCCGAGTGGTAACGCACTTGCGCTCGGAATCGAGAGGTTGCGTGTTCGACCCTGGGTCGGGCCGCTATTTTCTCCCCCCTTTCCTAACCTAGATGGTGGGTTCAAGTGCTAGTCTTTCGGATGAGACGAAAAACCGAGGTCCCTTCGTGTACACTATATTGGGGTGTGCACGTTAAAGATCCCACGATTGACAAAAGGGTCTTTCCTGGCAAAATTGTATAGGCATAGATAAAAATGTCCATCAAATACCCGTGTGACTTGGAATAAAGGCCGCGAAAGGTGAACATTCGCCTAACAGGCTTGAGGTTTGCTGGTCGATGTGAATGCGTGATATATTGTGTAAAAAATTCCACCTCACACGGCATAAAGCGCTTTGAACTTCGGATAAGGCGCTATATAAATAAAGAGAATAATAAAATTGGCAGTGGTGGTGAATAAAGGACATTTTGTTGAATAATACGCTTGAGCCTTCACTTATAAAACAATGCAGGAAAGGATGTAGCAGTGTGAAACAAAAATAAGAGAACAAAGAAAAAAAAGCATATTTTTCTTTACGCATGGAATTCTGAAATAAATGTGACCTTGACAGTGCCTGCATACCAAAAAGTAATTTCCATTTAAATTGAAATACATTATAATGTGTGACTTTTTAATTTTAGACTTAACTTAATTTGTTGTGTGGTCCAAAGCGTTTCCGTTGTTCTACAACTCACCCTTTATTTTCTGAATCCAAAAAATCTAACCAACTAAAGAATGACTGTGGTGGAGGCAATGTCGCATAACAAAATAAATCTCTACTCACCAAGACAACGACAGCACAGGTACAAAGTCACAACTTTTGCCTGTGGAGGCTTAATTCTTCGGGACACAAATAAAAAGCGAACCCAAAAGTAGGAGAGTATGTACAGAATTCTTTTGATTTTCAACATTTCCTGAATAAATTTTGTTCAAACCAAAATAAGTGTGTATACATATACTCACTTTTCGCGTCCTCGCACTCTCCGCTGATCCTCTTGGGAATCTTCCAGTTGGCAAACAGCTGAAACACACAACACAGAACGACCACACTGTACTTTTTGCCACCTCTGCCTTGAGCACGGTGTTGTGCTTATCACAAGGATCTGGCACAAAGCCACATGTCTAGCATCAGGGGTGAGATTAAGTGTTACTGGTAGAGGAAGTAGAAATTGATTTTTTGAATTAGTTTGGATCGATAGTTTAGATCAGGAAGAAAGGAAGAACAGTTTAGCATAATTCTCATGTGTGTGTTTTAGGATTGGACCAAGAGTTTAACTACGCAGTTTGGAAGAAACGTAAGATGACTATATCATGGATATGTTTATTTAAAAACAATAACCAATTATTCAGTAACATTTTTACAAAACACAGAAGACTAAGCCCAAGAAAAATAAATAAATATATAGATCAAATAACCAAAGGGAAGTAAGCGCTCTTTATGCAGACGACATGTTTAATAGAGTAAGCGAGAGTGATACGGAACCTTTCTCCTGGCACTTGAGAGAACAACAAGCATTGAAATGAACAAGCGACTTTCATCCTCAACATTTCAATGCTTGTTGTTCTCTCAGGTGCCAGGACAAAGGTTCCGTATAACTCTCGCTTACTCTATCACACATGTCAGTCGTATGCATATAGCGCGCTTACTTCCCTTTGGTATGGACTGGGTGGCCGAGTGGTAACGCACTTGCGCTCGGAAGCGAGAGGTTGCGTGTTCAGGCCTGGGTCAGGCCGCAATTTTCTCCCCCCTTTCCTAACCTAGGTGGTGGGTTCAAGTGCTAGTCTTTCGGACGAGACGAAAAACGGAGGTCCCTTCGTGTACACTACATTGGGGGTGTGCACGTTAAAGATCCCACGATTGACAAAAGGGTCTTTCCTGGCAAAATTGTATAGGCATAGATAAAAATGTCCACCAAATACCCGTGTGACTTGGAATAAAGTGTAAAAAAAATTCCATCTTACACGGCATTAAGTCTCAGAGCTTGGAAACATGAATACACGCATGCAGGAAAAAATAAAAAAAATGGGTAGCGCCGCATACTGTATGGCAGCTCGCTTTCCCCAGGGAGAAAGCAGCACGAATTTCTGTGAGGTTACCCTCATGGACTATATAAAATCTTATCCTTATCCTTATCCTTATCCTTAACTCTCGCTTACTCTATCACACATGTTAGTCGTATGCATATAGCGCGCTTACTTCGCTTTGGTTATTTGATCTCTAAACAACGCTCTGCCTCATTTCGTTTAAGATTCTAATAAATATATGGTTAAATTACAGTTTTCGCATTGTGTTGAAGGGGATTTCACGGGACTGAAAAAAACCCTGGGGGAAATCGATCAATTTCCTGGACCCTTCAAGACATAGACAAAACCTTTACTGTACTCCAGAAACCTCAATGATATTTCACTCACAGAAGTTTACAAGCCGCGGAAAAATACATGCTTTTTGACACCGAAGCCATCCACATTCCTCACAAAATGTAAACAAAATATGGGCAAGAATTGTACAGTTACCTACAGAAAATTGAACAATCCATTAATCTCACAGATTTTTGCATGACTTTGATAAAGGTTTTATCGTGCCCTAGAAAACAGGGGCCATGCATGCTATGTGGCCTTACGCTACAGGCAATAAATAGGTGCTGAAGTTTTGACAGAGGATTAGCATAATCCTTGTTCGACACACGCGGTTCAGTCAACTTAAAAGCAGACTATACCTGGCAGGAAAAGGAATATGTCAATTTCTGGTTGGAAAATATAGTACACTCATACTATTGAAGTCGCAAAAGTGTATGGTTTACTAGTACCAGAATTGATGTGCTGTACTATGCACAAGAAAAGGGTTGAATCCTTATAATGATACTTCCACTCGAGGAAAAGTGCACTCTTACGTTTGAATGTGTAAACGTTAATGGTTCACTAATACCATTGATCAGCTTATTTCATGTCCGTCGCCTGGATGCCCGAATGAAATTAAAAAAAAAACCCACATAAAACTCACAACTGTAATACTTCAACACGAGAAATTCAGCCCGTGAAGTATCAGAGGTCGATCCTCACTTTCACAATTCTGGCACACAGGCAAAGTATGACCTACTAGATAAATACCCGCTTCGCCGGGAAGAAGTAGAGCCAAATACCGGGTGTACGCCGGCTTCGCCGGCGCACCGTACGAAGGAAGGGAGATAAACGCGCAAAACACTGGAGAAGATAAGGAAGAGTTACTGGGAATGGATGTACAGAAAAACCAAAATCGGTTCAGCGCTGCGCGCTGAGAGCACGTGTTGAAAATTTTCATCGACCAGATTGTGTCCGGGGTCTACCTGAATATGCCCACCAAATTTGAAGCAGATTCATCGAGAACTTTGGCCGTGCATGGCGAACAGACAGACAGACAGACAGACAGACAGACACACAAGCCATATATAGATATAGATATGAAGCATTTCAGAATTTAAAAGCACTGTACACGGCATGATGCTCGACCGTAATAATGAATTGAAAGTCCTTGACAAATTCACAGTTTTAATGCCAACAGCTACACGCCGGATAAATAAGTACAGAATGTTTTAATAATAATAATAATACCGGCCCCCGTAGCGCAGTGGTTAGCGCATCGGGCTGTGGGCCGGGAGGTCGTGGGTTCGAATCCCATCAGGGTCATGTGGGTTTTTCGGGCTACGGTCGGCTCCCACCCAGAGTGGAAGTGCTATGGTTCCCATGGGAAGGCTGGAATCACACAGCCGAGTGTCATTCACTTAACGAATGCGACTTTGAGGGTGCTCAGGTTCTGTTTACCTGACTAACACCGCAGGTGCGGCAGTTCTCGAGCCTGGTATATTATGACAGTAAGCGTAGAATGCTGCCCTGTCACGTAGTCTCAAACCAAATTGGAAATCCATAGCATCATCATTATAATCATCCTCATCTCATTAATCATCCAAAATTATAAATTGTCCTTGCTCTTGTGGCCCTTCATGCCCGGAGCTCTCATGGTGACCTTGGTCTCAGTGTTCCTGTTCCATCCTTCCCTGAATAGTACTTCTGCTGTCAGTCTTCAACGTGTGACGTTCTGGGGGGTCGACGGAGGGACGTGGTGGCGGTCTGCTCTCTGGAGGGGACCCTCACTCAGTCTGGCTCCGCGACTTAGCTGTCAATGTCGTTAGTAGGGGGCATAGTAGGTAGTGGGCTGCGTCCGTTAGCTCGGGACAGACCCACTACTGAACACCGTCGAAGTGACTCAGCAGAAGTGCAGTGTCATCTTCCGAGGGTAGCCTACCGCAACGACCCGACATCCCTCCCTGGAGCGTCTGTAAAATCGACAAGTCTGGCAGCGGAACCAAATTCAGATGTGGATGGAGCAGCGAGTGCAGGGACGGGGCGGCGTGAGAGCACACCGGGACAAGGAAAAGGTGTAAGGGAAAAAAAACAAAAAAAAAAAAAAAAATAATAATAATAATAATGGAAACTTATAGAGCGCTTACCTAGAAGCTCTAAGCGCTTAACAATGACATTGCTATACACATGTACAAAACCAAAATACAGCATTAAGACACAAAAAGAACAGGAGTACAAAAGCAAATTCATCGTTTAAATCCATGCAGTCATAACACAAAAGCTACGGTCCTCATAACATGAAGTAGGGTATAAGGTCCGGAAATTTCACCTAAACAACTTCCCAAAATGCATGATGTAACTAAAGTTGGTGTCATATTGTCCTCTTTTTGCTGCAATAAAGTGATCATTTAAAATATAGCTCACAGTGCCCGTATTCAAAGATTTATTAAAAATTCCAAATCTTGCATTCAAAACCGTTTTATTGATACGATAAACACCCAAGCACACCCTCCGTGTAATAGAGACGTGGACTAGCTTATGCTTAGTGCACCTTGTGATTTTGGTGCCTCTGCATGTAGACATGACGGAAATAAATCAATTTAAAGTTATGTCGTTCGAAAACACAAGGCTACGACACGGCTAATTCGCATGTTACAATACATTTTGAATTTAATAAAAGCTGTAACATGCAATTAATATGCAAGTTTTTTCTTACAAAACTAATTTACAGCAATTCGTTCAAATACCATGTGTATAAATTCCGGTCCTCATGGGATAGGACCCTCAACACGCAAGAGTATTTACTTAAGAACTTTAAGAACAGATAAGAAAAATCGATGCTGAACGGATCAAGGTTATGAGGAGATGACATGTCAATCAATATCCGGTTTTTTGAAACTGCATGTGAGTTAAACAAAACAATACATCAAAACAACACCCGAAGTTCCAGCAATGCCATATACATATACGCGTCTACCGCGGAGTAGATTACTTCCACTTAGTTTGGATCAATCAATTTGGAGTAAAGGCACCGAGTGTTCAAATTAGAAATAGCCTATATAACATTTCAGAGAGAGAGAGAGAGAGAGAGAGAGAGAGAGAGAGAGAGAGAGAGAGAGAGAGAGAGAGAGAGAGAGAGAGAGAGATAGAGAGAGAGAGAGAGAGAGAGAGAGAGAGAGAGAGAGAGAGAGAGAGAGAGAGAGAGAGAGAGAGAGAGAGAGAGAGAGAGAGAGAGAGAGAGAGAGAGAGAGTTACCTGCGGTGCTTGGGTGAATTGCAACATCCTTTTTAATTTCAATTTCTCGCGATTTAATTCACAATGATTACACCATAGTATATTCTCCTTCGCTTGAAAAATAATACACGTGTATCACAAATCTTGCTAATAATATCTGAATTCTAAGTCCGACTGGAAGGAAGTCGTGTCTTCAATGTATGAAATAATGTCAGCCAGATGAATGATAGGGCCAAGGCAGAAATCAATGTCTGGGGCAACTACCGCAATGCTCACAGTTCTAGCTGGTTCTCTGGGCTGGTGGTGGAACAGGACCTTGAGGGTAGGTGTGGAGAGGAGGGGGAGGGGGTGGGTTAGAGTAGGGAGATAATGAATATGTTCAAAGACATTTCTGAAGTGAATCTGCTATATTTTAAGTTTCGTTGCCTTTGAGCTTTCATTTAAACGTAGTGAACATTTTGAGTAACATGTGGGATCCATCTATTCAACTGTTCCCGTTTAAAAAAATGTTTTATTCCTTAACTTAGTAACACCAAGGGCTATCAGTAGTATTTTAGAACAAAGCAAAAAGTTACCACTAAAACCAAGGCTTAAATATTGATGTTTTCAGTGCATAGTTACAACATCGATGGCAGCTAGCTTATAACAACCGATTTTACTCCCCCCTCTGCTTCTTTACCTCTGTAAACTTGTAGAGCTAGTTATTTTTCGATAATGACCCAGCAACTAAACAAATAACGAGCCAGCAACAGCCTGAATCCTCGATAGTGCAATGGGTTGAGAAGCTGTTCTACTACTTTTGCGACTGAAAAGTTCCGAACGCTCTAATGTACGAAGTATACATTTCTGGAGCAAACAATACAAACATACCGCATTTAAATTAACAAATACAGGCCTGAACACATGAATCTCCATATAAAATCCATGAGTTCGGTTGTTTTCTGAAACTAGATCTGTCGTGCACAAACCGTTCATCACAAGCAAATTCCCAAGGCAAGTAACTCATACTCTAGCGTTCTTCGACAACACTGACTGCAATCCGACGGTCAGTTTTCAACAATATTTCATTTCATAAACAGATCCCACGCAACCAAATGCACACATCTCAGTTCGCGGTCATGAAAAAGCTCGCTAAAGCTCGCATTTTTCATGATCCGCTAACTTCGACCATTATTTTTGATAATCACTGAGACTCGGCATGTAACCTCTACGTATTGACCTTTTTATAAGACGTATATTTCTTGCAGGTAAGGATGTGTTCGTTGTTTTCGATGCTGGTCAGTATCTTCTGTTTGAATTTATTGAGTGTATTTAACTCAAGGCCAACAGACTTTCGTAGTGAACTGCACGTGGTTGACATGCAGATTTGTGCCTTATGTCCCTTATGTCTAAGAAAACGTCTACAAAGTACGTTGACAAAAATTGTAAATTTCTGTTTCACTGTAGGGAAAAAAACACCAAACAAACAACAACAACAACAACACCAACTCACTTAAAAAGCCAAGAATGTTCAGTTCCTATTGTTTTGAAAATTTAGTAGACGAAAATCTTAATATTGATAAGGGTAGTCAGACGAGACAGCGATTCAGTGTCAGAGACCCCCCAAGGGAGTGAGAAGAAGCGGGGGGTATGTTGTAACCATGGGTGATAGTCACAGGTGCTGCGACCTCTTACCTCTTAATACCCCTTTCTTTGTTCAATTATAACTCATTTCTCTGCCACCAGTGGGCGTTTTACATTTTGGGATCGATGAAAGTTAAAAGTTAAATTGGTTGTCTGTAATATAATATGTCTGTTACTGTTAGTTCCGTTCTTTCACGCCCACCGGTGGGTGCGCTGCCAAAGCTGTTATATCTTCCGAATTCGTTAATAATTGGAGTTAGATGGGTCGTATTTACATGGGGTTCCTTGTTATTTGTCTGCGTTGGCCAGCTGCAACGCCTGCATATACTGTGTGTGTGTGTGTGTGTGTGTGTGTGGGTGTGTGGGTGTGTGTGTGATTTGGCTTTTATGTGTGTGTGTGTGTGTGTGTGTGTGTGTGTGTGTGTGTGTGTGTGTGTGTGTGTGTGTGTGTGTGTGTGTGTGTACATGATTTGGCTTTTACGTGTATGGTCGTCGTCGACATTAATGCCTACAATGATAATGCTTGTCAATGTCACAGTGATGATGATTATGATGATGATGATGATGATGATGATGATGATGGTGATGATGATGATATGTGATGGTGATGGTGACGATGATGATAGTAGAGATGGGGCACGCACACATGGTATCTGACGAAGATCCCTTCCTTTGCTTACTAATAGATAGAGAACTCAGAACTCAGAACTCAGAACTTTATTACATAAGGATAAAGGTTTTAGGCTTAGCCTAATCTTCCAACCTGTCCTTGGAACATATACAGAGAATAATTGTAAACGAAAGCAAAGACTGCGCACATACACACACACACATCCACACCCACGTATACACACACACATGCACACATAAACACACACACACACACACACACACACACATGCACACACACACATGCACACACACACACATGCACACACACATGCACACACACACACACACATATACACACACACATGCTCGCGCGCGCGAGCGTGCGCTCGCATATCTACACACAAGCACATGCTATCATTTCATACCTAAAAGGAACAGTATCTAATCAAAGTATTAAACTAGTAAAACATCAAAATAATGGTCGAGTATAAACATAAAAAACAAAACACTTAAGAGCATTGCATACATTATCCGAGTACACAATGGAAACTAGACAGCAGGGGCAGTTTATAGTGTGCTCAAATGTGTGTGCAACTGCCTTTTAAAGGCCTTTAATGATGCGGATCGTTTGATTTCTATTGGCAAAGAATTCCACAGAGATGATCCTGAAAAAGCTAAGCTGGATTTATAAAGATCTATACGAGGAATTGGAGGAAGTAAATTTTGAGACCCATACCTCTTTGCAACATGTATAAAATGGGATTGCACATAACTGGGCACATCGCCATGAACTACTTTATACATAAAGACAGCCTTATTGTATGCAAGGTGGGTTTTTAGGGGAAGGAAATTAAGGATGTTTAACTTCATTTCTGTAGACATGTGCGATTCATACAGGATAAGTTTTGCAGCACGACGGTACAAAGAATTGAGTTTTAATAAGTGAACATCGCTGCAGCCATCCCACAATGTCGAAGCAAAATTAATATGAGGCATTATATGAGCATGAACGAACATTTTTAATGTTTCAGACTTCGCATAATGTTTGAGTTTTGACAGCAAATACAAATTCCTTGATAACACTTTGCAGAGGTTGCTTATGTGTGTTTGCCATTTCATTTCTTCATCAACAGTTACACCAAGTATGCGGTGTTCTTTAACTTGCTGTATTTGAGTTGTACCTAAGGTCAGTTGTAATTTAAGAGGACTTAGCTGATGCTTTTGTCTTGTGGTAATAACAATGCTTTTAGTTTTTTCTGGGTGCAGTATCATGGCATTTGATGTGCACCATTTCGCAACTTCGTCCAAAGTGTTCTTCAGGGAAGAATTTACTGATTCCAACGAGGTGTTACTGGTATGGATAGACGAATCGTCTGCAAAAAACTCGCATATGACTCTATCATCCGATACATGTAAAGGCAAATCATTAACGTAAATACAAAAGAGAATAGGTCCTAATATAGACCCTTGGGGGACGCCATGTCTTACTAGTGCAGTAGACGAATTCTGGCATTGTAGAGTGACATACTGTGTCCGGTCAGCAAGATACGATTTAAAGAAGTCACAGACCGAATCGTTTCTCAAATAATAGTGTAATTTTTTCAGCAATATGGAATGATCGACTAAGTCAAATGCTTTCTTAAAGTCCAAAAACAATGCTCCTGTAACTTCAGACTTGTTCATTGCTGACAGCCAAGCTTCGCAGAGAGACGTAAGAGCTGTGTGGCAAGAATGCTTGGACCGAAAACCGGATTGAAACTGATGGAACAAATTTTGTTCTTCCATGTAAGCAAGAAGATGCTTGTGCACATGCCTTTCTAATGGTTTTGACAAAACAGGCAGTAAAGAAATGGGTCTAAAATTACTTGGGTCTGAGAGATCTTTACATTTGGGAAGGGGTATGACTTTGGCGCTTTTCAATTTAGACGGAAAAAAGTTCTGCTCAATACTAAGGTTATATACAAACGTGAGCGAATCCACAATATACGGTAGAGAAAGCTTCAATAACTTCACGGGTATTTTATCAGGACCCATGGACTTTTTATTCTCCAGGTTTTCAATAAATGTTCCGACCTCATGAACTGCAATCGGAGGAATGATAAACGCTTCATTGTTTATTCTGTTCCGCTGACAGAATTCGTCCAATTTTTCAAAACAGTCATCTCTATCCCGAGAATTTGTTTCTGCCACAGAAGCCTTCAATTTATCCGCTAAAGATATAAAATGATTATTAAATTCTTCCGCAGATAGTTTTGTTAGATTAGCAGTTGACCTTTTCCTAGATTTATCAAGGATTTCATTTACTGCCCGCCAAATTGTTGCAGTATCTTTCTTATCGGAAATTAATTTATCAAAGAGAGAGAGAGAGAGAGAGATAGAGAGAGAGAGAGAGAGAGAGAGAGAGAGAGAGAGAGAGAGAGAGAGAGAGAGAGAGAGAGAGAGATAGAAAGAGAGAGAGGACTGAGAGAGAGAGAGAGAGAGAGAGAGAGAGAGAGAGGGTTGAGAGAGAGGATTGAAAGAGAGAGAGAGAGAGAAACAGAGAAAGAGAGGATTGAAAGAGAGAGAGAGAGAGAGAGAGAGAGTGAGTGAGTGAGAGAGAGAGGATTAAGAAAGAGAGAGAGAGAGAGAGAGCGAGAGAGAGAGAGAGAGTGAGAGAGAGGATTGAGAGAGAGAGGATTGAAAGAGAGAGAGAGAAACAGAGAAAGAGAGGACTGAAAGAGAGAGAGAGAGAGAGAGAGAGAGAGAGAGAGAGAGAGAGAGAGAGAGAGAGAGAGAGAGAAAGAGAAAGAGAGTGAGTGAGAGAGAGAGAGGATTGAGAAAGAGAGAGAGAGAGAGAGAGAGAGAGAGAGAGAGAGAGAGAGAGAGAGAGAGAGAGAGAAAGAGAGAGAGAGAGAGAGAGAGAGAGAAAGAGAGAGAGAGAGAGAGAGAGAGAGAGAGAGAGAAAGAGAGGGGGGGGGGGGGGGAGGCACGCACACAAGGTACCTCACGCAGTTCAAACCAAGTAGCTACAGTTCAAGACACTCCGAGTTCACAAACCTGTACCGCCTACAGCCAAACGACCATTCCCAGTCTACCAACCCTCAGTTCTCATAGGGGATTAATTTTCCGAGCCATTGAATCGACAGTGTATTAAAGCCGCGTAGACCATGCCACGAGTCAATGGTACGCCATTCCAAGCCCCTTGTGCCAGACTGACACTTTATACAGTTCCCGTAAAGCGAGC
>NW_027128558.1:0-9243 GCF_037325665.1 Littorina saxatilis
AGACAAAGTGCGGTCTTCTGCTTCTTCTTCGTTGGCTGAAACTCCCACGTACACTAGTGGTTTTGCACGAGTGGGTTCTTACGTGCATGGCCGTTTTAACCCCGCCATTCAGGCAGCCGCTTTCAGGGGAAATGCACGGTCAGACTGGTACCGTCGCACACAATGTGCACCAAACATTGCAAAAGTCCTGTTCTTCTTTAAAAAAAAACAACTTTTCTCTGTCAGTCTGTCTGTCTTTTTTTAATGTAGGGGGTTGAATTTATTTTGTATTGTTTTGTTTTTTCCCGTTGTGGGGCCGTTAGAGTTTAGGCATGCACCCATCCTTTGGAAAATGGCATTACTGTCTGTGGTGTGACTGGAATTAGAGGACAATGCGCACTGTAGGGAATGCTTGTCACCTACTCTGAGTGTAGCACTGTTGCAACCGTATTGCTTCTGTTTAATGTGTGTGTGTGTGTGTGTGTGTGTGTGTGTGTGACAGTGTGTGTGTGTGTGTGTGTTTGTGCGTGTATGTAAATGTGTTTGTGTGTACGTGTGTGTGTGTTTGGGCTGTTATTGTGTGGTTTGGAGTGGGGTTAGGTTGAGAGAGATGCAGAGAGAGAGAGTGTGTGTGTGTGTGTGTGTGTGTGTGTGTGTGTGGGGGGGGGTGTGTTTGGACTGCTCTCATAGTGAGGTCTTTAGGTGGTCTAGACACCTACACACTGAGGTCCTAAATCGGTGTGAGGTCTTACAGTAAGTCCTCACTTTGTTTTTGCTTGGAACTATCTCTCCGTTGACACTGTTAAGTTGACTTTTTTCCCGTTAAGTTGACTTTTTTGACGGAAAGAATGTCATAACAATGTTCAAAATGACATTCTTTCCGTCCTCTATAGGCGACGAAATAGGTCAAATTTTGTGCCTTTTTTAGTGAAAATTCTTCGATGCCGGAGCGAGTACTGCACTCAGTGCCGTTGTAGTGCAAGTGCACTAGAAAGGCACTGCACCCAGTGCCGTTGTTGTTGTGGAGATCGCTAGATACCACTGGAATCGAATGGAAGGATAAAGAACATTATGGAACTTACTTTGATTTAGTGCGCAGTCACTCATGACGTAAGCGTAGACGCTCATCGAACAGATGGAACTGTGTAGATCTAACCAGATTAGTGTCGATGTTTCCCGAATATTCTCGTATGTCCATTAACTATATAAGTAGGGCTGCGCACACGTATTGTTGTTCTTTACCAGTCTTGCACTTGTTCTTTCTTACACTGTGCTGAGAGATATTGTCACCGTTGTTCCAGCTGTTAATAAATCTACAGAACCTACACAAATCGTTGTGTCTCCTTTGCGACTGAGAGTGACGAAAGGAAAAACACGACAACTGGCGTCGCCGACAGTTACTTCCCTTGTCTATTCGGAGTGACTTATTACTGCAAAATGACGGAAACAGAGCAGCTGATAACGCTTCTAAGGGAGCAGTTGGAGCAACAGCAACGCCAGCACAAGGAAGATATGGAGCAACAAATGCACCAGATGGAGATGATGATGAAAGTGTTCAGTGGTGCCGCAGCTTCTGCCAGGGAGGAAAGCTACGACGATCCGAGTGCTTCGAATCTACGTTTTCCCATTACTACACAGGCAGCTGCAATCCCATCTTTTGTTGCGTTTGATGCAACATCGGAACTGTGGCCTGACTACTGGTCAAGATTTTGCACGTTTGTGGTCGCCAACTCCGTGCCGGAGCAGCGCAAGGCTCAAGTTTTCTTGACGAATCAGACTGCTACGGTCTACAAACAACTGGCAAATCTGGCTACTCAGCAAAATCCGCCCAAGGACATCAACAGTTTGACAATGGACGAAATTGTCAAATTCATGAAAGAACAGTTCGACCCGAAACTCTTCATAGTGCGTGAACGTTTCAAGTTCTGGAGTGACATGAAACGGAAGCCAGGCGAAACTCTCCAGGAGTTAGCAGCGCGCATACGCCAAGACGCCGCTACCTGTGACTTTCCTTCGATCAAAAACCCACAAGACGAAGCTCTGAGACAGAGATTCATATGTTCTGTCAACAATGAGGCTGTCTTAAAGGCTCTATTCAAGATCAAGGACACAGAGCTGGATTTCGCACGTGCTGTCCAAGTCGCGATTGAGACTGAAGACGCAGCGAAGGTTGCCAAGGAAACTGTCTACGGTTCCAAGACCATGCCAGTCAACAAGGTCCACCAGAACAAGACTACGGGTCCACGAAAGAACCACAAGCAGTCTAATTCCACAGACAGGAAGTGCTACCGATGTGGAAAGGCCCACAAAGCAACAGACTGCCCCTACAAAGAAGCCAAATGCCGATACTGTGACGTCACAGGACATTTGGAAGCTGTCTGTAGAAAAAAGCAACATCAGAATCGGGAACGACATTCCCAGGCTTCCGTGAAGAGAGTCACGAAAGCAGAGCTTGTCAACGCGATCCTCGGTGAATTTCCCCAAGATACTCCTAGGTTGGATGTACCCATAACAATCCAGGACCGACAGTTCACCATGGAACTGGACACCGCAACTACAGGAAATTTTGTTTCTTTTCCGGTCTGGAGACAACTAGGAAAACCGAAGCTGGATGACGTCACACATCGTTACGAGTCTGCCAGCAAGCACGACCTGCCCGTGCTGGGAACTTTCATGGGCCAAACCAAGGATCCAGTGACTGGTAAGCAAAGCTCAATTCCGTACATCGTCACCAAGATCCCTCATCTGAATCTGCTAGGACGCAACGCAATCCAGACTCTGGGAATTTCTGTGGACAATGCTCTAGGACTGAGGAGCATAGAGAGTCACGCAAAGAGTGAGGGTGCAAAACCTACGCATCCAGCGACCTCCAACGCGCCTTATGCTGCCCTGCAACGAGATTGTCACAGACTGTCTGATAAATTCCCAAATCTCTTCAAACAAGAATTGGGATGTCTCAAGGACTTCGAACTGGACGTGAAGTTCAAGTCTGATGCGAAGCCGGTTTTTCACAAGGCACGTCCGGTACCTTTCGCTCTTCGTGATGACCTCGCCAAAGGCTACGAAGAAGGCATCGCCAAAGGAGTCTGGAAGCCAGTCCAGTTCAACGAATACGGAACGCCAGTGGTACCAATTCGTAAGGCACAAACCTCGGGCACCCTGAAGCCCAAGCTACGGATCTGTGGTGACTACTCAGTGGGCATCAATGATCAGCTTGAAGATCACCGTCATCCAATGCCACTCCCAGAGGAACTGATGCAGAAGCTAGGAGGTGGATTCGGATACACCAAGATCGATCTTGCTGATGCCTACAACCAGATCAAGCTGGCACCAGAGAGTCAACGCAGGCTAGCCCTCAGCACTCACCGTGGGGTACTCCTGCAGCAACGACTTCCTTTCGGGATAAAGTCAGCACCTGGTTACTTTCAAGAGATCATGGAAAACCTGACCTGTGATCTACCTGGTGTTGCCGTCTTCCAAGATGATATACTCGTCAGCGGGAAGGACGCCAACGACCACCTGAGCAACCTGGAACGTTTGCTCACTCGTCTGAACGACAAAGGACTCAGATGTCGTCGTGAAAAGTGCGAGTTCGCACAAGCCAGTGTGGAATACCTTGGACATACCATATCGGCCGAAGGGATCTCCAAAGGATCGAAGGTCGAGGCAGTTTTGAAAATGCCAGCCCCTACGGACGTCTCAAGCTTGAAGTCTTTCTTGGGCTCAGTTCAGTTTTACGGGAAGTTCATCCCTAACCTGGCCAGCATGGCAGAGCCGCTCTACCGCCTGACGAAGAAGGCGAACCCCTGGAAGTGGGGAGATGAGGAACAGGCAGCATTTGAACAGTTGAAAAATGTGCTTTCCTCGGATCAAGTTCTGGTACACTTCGATCCAAACAAGACTTTGGGACTAGCTTGTGACGCGTCCAACGTTGGAATTGGAGCAGTCCTATTTCATCGCTATCCAGATGGAAGCGAGCGCCCAATCGCCAACGTGTCCAAGACTCTCACGGCTGCAGAAAGGAACTACAGCCAAATCCACAAGGAGGCATCCAAGTCTCAGATGACTCCAGACTTGAAAGCTGTCGTCAAGGTAACCAGACAGTACAAGGCCGGAGATCCTGTGTATGCTCTGTACCATGGACCTCGCCGAGACAAACAACCCCGATGGGTACCAGCAGTCATCAAGAAGTCTCTGGGTACTCGCTGCTTCAACGTCATGGTCATTCCTCATGGTCCAGTATGGAGACGACACTGGGAACAGCTACAGCCACGCTACACCACTGAGGAAGACAATGAACCTGGTGAGGAAGTGGACACTGTTTCTGAACTTGTAACAGATCACCCCATGGAGATCTTGGAAACTGTGCCACAAACTCGGAGACAGACCAAACCCAAAGGTACTCCATCCGTTCCAGAGTATGGACCAGACAATCCAAGACGGTCAAAGAGAACACGCAAACCCACAGAGAGACTTTGCTGTTGATGCTTCAGGAGTAGCATCAGTTTAGGTGGGGAGGTGTTGTGGAGATCGCTAGATACCACTGGAATCGAATGGAAGGATAAAGAACATTATGGAACTTACTTTGATTTAGTGCGCAGTCACTCATGACGTAAGCGTAGACGCTCATCGAACAGATGGAACTGTGTAGATCTAACCAGATTAGTGTCGATGTTTCCCGAATATTCTCGTATGTCCATTAACTATATAAGTAGGGCTGCGCACACGTATTGTTGTTCTTTACCAGTCTTGCACTTGTTCTTTCTTACACTGTGCTGAGAGATATTGTCACCGTTGTTCCAGCTGTTAATAAATCTACAGAACCTACACAAATCGTTGTGTCTCCTTTGCGACTGAGAGTGACGAAAGGAAAAACACGACAGTTGCAGTGCAAGTGCACTACAAAGGCACTATCCGTGTGTGTATTAGCAAGTCCTCACTATGAGAGCAGTCCAAACAGGGGTGTGTGTGTGTGTGTGTGTGTGTGTGTCTATTAGTGACAGAAAACACCAACAACAACCAAACAAAATTAAACACACACAAAACTACAAAGTTAAACGAACCAAGCCGGCAACTTCAACTCAGGAGAACAAAAACACCCCAAAAAACTCACTCCTAACAGAATCTCACCCTTTTCTGTTGCAGTCGACCAAGAGCCGGAAGTTTATCAAGTTCAGCCCGCGCCTGCGCAAAAAGCGGTCAGTGAAAGAGAATGCAGTGAAAGACATGGAGTCAACAGGGGCGGCTAGCAGGGACCTTAGTCAGCATATGCCTAATGGCCTGAACGACAAGGAAAAGCATGGTCAGTGGTATAGAATGCACGTTATTTGTATTGTTGATCATTTTTTTGACATTTTACACAGATCGAGACAGTCAGTGTTCCTCCGATACAGCGCCGGCGGTCGAGGTGAACAATGACTGTTGAGAACTGTGTAAAATATCTTTTGGTCAAAAATACAAATAACATTTATGTATCGATCTATTTTTGTCAGAATTTATTTTTTGTTTTGACGATTGAACGCACACAAACATGCACTGTTGTGTAGTATTGGCTAGCCGCCTAAAGACGAGTTTGTGTGGGACTCTGACGTCACATGACTCCAAGAAGGCTTTCCAATGTTTAATCGATAAGCTTACATTGAACTTTGTCCGTAAATAACTCTGCCAGGGTTTTAATCCATCAATTCCATCAGCTTTGTTTCAAGCACATGCCTACGGGTCTCAACGACAAGGCGAAGGCGACAAGGCGAAGCAAGGTCACTGGCGTAGAATGCACATTGTCCGGAAATTACTCTGCCAGGGTTTTACTTGATCAAAACGCAAGAGTGGTATGTTATTTGAATGCTTAATTCATGACCAAATAAAACGTTACATGTACAGTGCGTCCACCCACTGGTCTTTAAAGTCGACAAAGACTTATGATACAGACACTAATGATACAGACACTAATGATACAGACACTAATGATACAGACACTAATGATACAGACACTAATGATACAGACACTAATGATACAGACACTAATGATACAGACACTAATGATACAGACACTAATGATACAGACACTAATGATACAGACACTAATGATACAGACACTAATGATACAGACAATAATGATACAGACACTAATGATACAGACACTAATGATACAGACACTAATGATACAGACACTAATGATACAGACACTAATGATACAGACACTAATGATACAGACATTAATGATACAGACAATAATGATACAGACAACAATGATACAGACAATTATGATACAGACAATAATGATGCAGACAATTATGATACAGACACTAATGATACAGACACTAATGATACAGACAATAATGATGCAGACACTAATGATACAGACACTAATGATACAGACACTAATGATACAGACAATAATGATACAGACACTAATGATACAGACACTAATGATACAGACACTAATGATACAGACACTAATGTCACAGACACTAATGATACAGACACTAATGTCACAGACACTAATGATACAATTTTGATACAGACACTAATGATACAGACAATTATGATACAGACAATAATGATACAGACACTAATGACACAGACACTAATGATACAGACACTAATGATACAGACAATTATGATACAGACACTAATGATACAGACACTAATGATACAGACACTAATGATACAGACACTAATGATACAGACACTAATGATACAGACACTAATGATACAGACAATAATGATACAGACACTAATGATACAGACACTAATGATACAGACACTAATGATACAGACACTAATGTCACAGACACTAATGATACAGACAATTTTGATACAGACACTAATGATACAGACAATTATGATACAGACAATAATGATACAGACACTAATGATACAGACACTAATGATACAGACAATAATGATACAGACACTAATGATACAGACAATAATGATACAGACACTAATGATACAGACACTAATGATACAGACACTAATGATACAGACACTAATGATACAGACAATAATGATACAGACACTAATGATACAGACAATAATGATACAGACACTACTGATACAGACACTACTGATACAGACACTAATGATACAGACACTAATGATACAGACAATAATGATACAGACAATAATGATACAGACACTAATGATACAGACACTAATGATACAGACAATAATGATACAGACGTTAATGATACAGCCAATAATGATACAGACACAGACAATAATGATACAGACACTAATGATACAGACAATAATGATACAGACACTAATGATACAGACACTAATGATACAGACACTAATGATACAGACAATAATGATACAGACACTAATGATACAGACAATAATGATACAGACAATAATGAACTTATCTTAAAATTGTCGATGAAATTCGCTTGCAAGATGCTAGCGAAACGTTTCAATAACCTACCATTCTTGATTTTTTATTCTAAATTTTGGAACGTTAGCATTCGTTCTGGGTGTGATTTTTCTCCAGTTTTTAATCGATCAATGGCCTCTTCGACAAGGCGAAGCAAGGTCAGTGGCATAGAAATGAACGTTGTCCGTAAATAACTCTGCCAGGGTTTTTAATCGATCAATTCCAAAAGCCTTTTTTTTCCAGTGCATGCCTATTGGCCTAAACGATAAGGAAAAACAAAGTCAGTGCATAGATTGAACGTTGTCCGTAAATATATAGCTTGACCACGATTTTTAATGGATCAATTCCATAAGCCTTATTTCAAGCCGCAAGGTCAGTATGATCGAATCAGTGATGGCGCTAGTATTTTTTTCAAACCGGTACACAAACTTGTATGATGCAAAGTGTCCAGAAAAAAACCGGTAGGCTGGTCATTGGAACCAGTAAGAGTCCAACCAGAGTACTGGTTTTGTTGTTTTACCAGCGAAAAAAACCGGTAGTTCTGAAAATCAACCGGTAGGTCATACCGGCAGCCGTTTTTTCCGTTATTTTCTCATTTCAACCGGTACAATGGTAATTACCGGTTAACACCAATACTGTCGAATAGACGTTGTCCGGAAATAACTCTGTCGGAGATGTTTTTATTCGGCTCATTCCATTAGGCTTATGTTCAAGGCGGAACGTAATCAGTGAGGTCAAGGAGAAGGACACCATGTTTTGGATAGAGCTACATCCGAGAAACTAGATTTATCTTGAAACACTCCAGTACAAGTTCAGATATAGACAGAAAACACACCAATACTTAAGAACAAGGCAGACTTTAATTCCATGGACACTGTGAGAGGGGAAATCAATTTCCTATAGAGTCTGGCTACTCCCCTTGATGTAGGTATTTGCTCGACAGCACTTCCTGCTGTCTTTGTTCCTGGAACTGAAAACATCGACCGGAAATCGTCTGCTACTGTTGTGCGACCAAAGCGAGGCTGTCGGGCGTCTGATCCTGATTGAAAAGAGACCGTTATCTCTGCAGTGAGCGAGTGCTCGCGCCGTTCGATCTTGACCGGCTGCTGGGTAAAAAGAGATAATTGTGCCCTGCTCGCTCGCATCCGGTCTGATCCGGTTTTGACCGAAAATAGATGGCTAAACTGATGGCGTCTTATGCTGATCTTTCCTAGCGTAAATAAAAGTAAAATGCAGACTGATGATGATGGCGGGAGTAGAGTGGCTGGGTTTGAACGGGCGTGGGAAGAGAGGCTTAACCAGACCCATACGATTTTGCCGTATTTTGTACGCATGATTGTCTAAAATAACCTGCGATCAGTACGGTCAGTGGAAAAAAAATACGACGAGAACAATTCCTAGACTACTTTTCTTCACAAGCGCATCCCGAACCTGATCCAGTATTTTGACATATGATTATAATTTTTGTCAGTAAACGTTGAAAGAAGCATTTGTTTTAATCGAGTATTGGTAAACTTAATTAACGGTTCGACGAACGCGTGTTAAATATTTTTGAATCATGGATGTTCAAATGCTGTGTGGAGTACGCTCATTGTTTTGAAAATACACCAAGTTTGGTTGAGAATACTCCCAGTGCAAAGCAGGGGTTCACAGGTCTGCTTAACGGTCTGGGTTAATTGCACAACAGTCTGTGCATGTTCTGGTAGTTTGAATTGTCTTGAAAGTCATTCTTCAATCAAGATGTCCTTCACGGGTAGATGAGACACAATAATATTGTTGGTTGAAGAAGAAATTCACATTTAAGACTTGTTGAGGAAGGCGTTTCTGTTTTAATTTGTTGCTTTCTTTCTCTGCTTGTGTCGCGCGGGGGGGGGGGGGGGGGGGGG
>NW_027128559.1:0-5000 GCF_037325665.1 Littorina saxatilis
TGCACAAGATGTTTGAAAATGCGGGAATTGGTATTTCTTTGCGTGAAAAGGCGCGCATCCAAATTTATTTTTGCGGGATTTCTTTCATATTTGCGGGAATGCGCGGTCTAGAATCGACACTGCGACAGATCAAAACGTGTCAGAAGGTTTTTGCCAGAATGGAAGGACGAATTTCCTTGGTTAGATTTCGACAGTGGAGTGTGCGTGAGCGCAACTCCATGACTGTGTGTAGGGGTGGGGACGAGTTTTTTGCATTCAGATTGTGGGTAACGTGATTTTTGTGCGGGTAAGTTAAAAATGACATGTTACATACCCGGGGAAAGCTGAATTGACAAAAATGTGGCCACCCCTGCGTCCCGTGACAGTAAGGTGGGTTCGTATCATGAAGGAGTTAACAAAAGTGACATTTAGCCCTAATGACAGTGAGGGGCGACATTTGTATTATAGCCTACAACAATACAAATGTCGCCCCTCACTGTCATCAAAGGGTACGAGTCGTGCATCCCTCTCATTACTAGTACTATTGATTGCCAGCACTAAGAAAACTATTAGGAAAGGGTGTATTTTTCAAATAAGTCCAGAGGCTATTTAATTTAGTAGCAATGGACTTCAGACTTTTTATGGAAGAGAACAAATTCCAAAATGATAGGTTTTAAATCGTTTTAAGTAGGGCTAGGCGAGGCGCTCTCTTGCCAACATTGCGTCATAATCTGAAAGGTTCCGCGACGCAATATTCCTGATCCTGATACTTAGCTGCGTCGATATCATCGGAAAATGCACTTTCCAAACCTACTTGTGATATAGACTGCGCACATTTCTTTGCAACCAAACAGCGCCGAAACTCAATTATGTAAGACAGATCTCTTACTTTATCAACATCAGTGGTTGTCTATTGACAACTTGATGCGGCATGCGTGTTCAGATTGTTACGCGAAGCTGTGGTTCACTCTCCCATCTCTGTCAAAATGGCGGAAGGCCGAATCAAGCCACCAGCCACACGTCACTTCCGGAGAGGGACATTATTTTCTTTCGTTTTCTCCCGAGCTTTTGAGAATACGGGTTAGAAAAGTGAGTCATTATCTTCACTGGAACATATTGAATACGAACTCTAGCGCATAAGTCATTAAATTGAAAGAAGAAAGAGAAACAAATGGTTATTTCAGTATTTTTTTTTACCATGGAGACAGCCTTTAAACTTACCACAGATATGTCGTCAGGACATGAATCCAGCCAATGTGTGACTTTCGTGGTCTCGTATACACATGGAATTGCGAAGTTCTGAAGACATGGGCTTGTGAAGTTGTGTTGAAGTGGACTTGGACGGGATTTGTCGTGTTCTGTAGACCCAAAACACTGATTTGTACATTCATGTGTTGGAAAACACAGGATTTCCATTTCGTAAAGTTTCAATCAAGCCGCCATTCGTGTTTCAATTTTCAGCTACTTGAATCTAGTTTTGCCTTTCCATATTTGGCTAATCATTATGAGCTATTAAAGGGGCACGCCATAGCTATAGTTCGGACAATTTGCATCGAGTCTATCAGAATCCTCACCTTCCAAACTGTAATATTCCCACGTTCCACATCCACAAACCCTGCATAGCTACAGAAAGCAGAAATGTTTGAAGAACTAAATCCTTGCGCGCATTTATGTGTAGTGGAAGTGAGTGACAAGCCAGAGCTACGCTTCACTCACAACCCAATTTGGCAACCGTCAGTTTAAAGCAATTTAATTGCAGATAAATGTCAGTTATAACCCTCTATTTCTGATCAGGTCTCCATGCAATCACTTTTTGTTCTTCCAGTCTATTTAGATAGCTGGGATAATATTGCAGAGGGACGTCCTCATGAATATTTCATCTACATCAGTGTTGCTGCCAGCGTTAGAGGACAATAGGTCATTTGGACCTGACCGTAAGAAATCAATAGGTCCAAATGTCCTGGCTTTAAAAAAGTAATAGGTCTTACCGTCTACAATTGACCGCGGCACCCTTGTTAATTTTAAAGTAAATCACAAATTTGTGTCAGCACACACGCATGTGTGTGTGTTTGTGTGTGAGTGTGGGAGGGAAAGAGAGAGAGAGGGAGCTGATTTTCCACAATAAGTTATAACGTGACTTCAAATTAATTTTGCCATTTAATGACAATAAACGTTCAACTTTGGCAATTGCCAGAAACTTAAACTGCCAACCGTCAGAATCAACCAGGTAAACATGGTTAGATCACGCCACCTATTTGTCAAATATGATATGAACTTAAAATAAATGGGGAAAAATGACTAGAATATTCAAGGACTCCTGAAACAAAAAGGTAACATTTGAAACACTAGCTGTGTTGGTCCTAGAGTACAGTGTCACTGCCATTCCTAGGTACTGGTGGATTTTCAGAGAACAGCCTCCTGGAACAGAGAGTGGAGTGTACACTAGTACGACCTCATCTAGAATACGGCAATCCTGCCTGGTTTCCGAGACTAGTACGCCAATCAACATCAATCGCAAGAGTCCAAAGAAGAGCTACTAAACTGATTTACGAAATAAAAGACTACACATATGAAGAGAGACTAAGATACTTGACTTTGCCTACACTAAAGGCAAGAAGAAAGAGAGGGGACCTAATACAAGCGTATATAATATTTAACGACATTGATGACACTAACAAAGATTTCTTTTTTAAATCACCGCAGACTAACATTGTTGTAACACGTAACAGTACTGACAAAATACAAAAAGAAAGACATGATAATAACAATACAAGAAAATTTGCTTTCAGCTATAGAGTTACAAATGACTGGAACAAACTAACAACTAACATTAAACGGGCTCCCAGTACAAATGCTTTCAAGAACCTCATTGACAAACACAACGCTGGACACGACAGTCGTTGCAATAGTCACTCCCGGTGCACTTCACTTCAGTGATTGCCTTCGAGGGCCGATTAGACAGCCATTGACCAGAACTATCAATTCACAGCGGAATTCCCACTCAGAAGAGACTCCTTCGATGCGAAGAAGCCCTCTCAAATCTTCAATGCCTAACTCAAATAAATAGATATAACACTGTTCTTATAAAGTGCGCTACATAAAATCTAAGGCTTACCTGTACGAGTGGTGTGCCTGATTGTACGAAAGGGAAAAAAATCCCATGCAGCGACCATGTTCATTGTTCAGATTTCTTGAAAAGGCCCGGATCGCTTATCGCTTACGCTCTAAACAATAATAAATATTTCACTGAGGTAAAGCAATTATTTCCAAATGTTCAGAAAATATAAGATAAACTTGTGAAATAAACCTGTAAAATAGTTATTTTACAGTTTTATTTTACACAGCAATGTTAAAAAAAAAAAGAGAGAGAGAGATAATTTTTTTTTTTTTTTTAGTGTCGTAAGCACAAGAATGCTAAAAGCTCAGAAGAGATTGTTTGACGATGCAGAGATCTGTAGCAAGGGAAGGGGGACAACCAAGTCAGAACTCAAATGCTTTTGGGAACACGAGTTAAAACCCCTCAATGGTCAAGCTGAACACGAAAATTACATTTTGAGGTTACCTTGGATATGAGAACATGCTAATGTTCCCATAACCACAGAATGTTCCCAGATCCACGCTCTCACACTTACAGATGTCCCCAGATCCAAGACATTTTAAAAGTATATATATATATATATATATATATATATATACAAACGTAAAACAATTACAAAAGATAAGCATGGCAGTAAAAAAATTAAATAAATAAAAAGGCAGAAAAACTATTCACAGGACAATATACACGTTGTAGGCTATACATACATTCTTGTTGTTGGGGTTGTTGTAAAGGGATGCTTGTCGCGTTTCTACGGCAACGTGGCGTCACCAGCCTGACGATCGCTGGACTATGCAGAAGGGGAGAGGGAAAGGGTCAGCTGTTTAATTTCATCGTCGAAGTCTGCCAAGAGAGAGAGAGAGAGAGAGAGAGAGAGAGAGAGAGAGAGAGAGAGAGAGAGAGAGAGATCAAATCAAATCAAATCAAATCAAATCAAATCAAATCAAATTTTATTTTACGAGGGTTGTGGCATAAGCAATATAAACGAGAGAGAGAGAGAGAGAGAGAGAGAGAGAGAGAGAGAGAGAGAGAGAGAGCGAGAGAGAGAGAGAGAGAGAGAGAGAGAGACAGAGAAACAGAGAGAGTGAGAGAGAGAGAGAGAGAGAGAGAGAGAGAGAGAGAGAGAGAGAGAGAGAGATCAAATCAAATCAAATCAAATCAAATCAAATTTTATTTTACGAGGGTTGTGGCATAAGCAATATAAACGAGAGAGAGAGAGAGAGAGAGAGAGAGAGAGAGAGAGAGAGAGAGAGAGAGAGAGAGAGAGAGAGAGAGAGAGAGAGAGAGAGAGAGAGAGAGAGAGAGAGATTTTTGGTTAAGATATTTCGTCTCTCATATGATACAGAGTGCAAACGAATGAAACGTGTATCGTTTTTTTTTAAATCGACTTTTATTGTAAACTATCAAACCATGTTTTTGTGTGTGTTTTTTTCCTATGAATGAATGATACGTTTAATCAATACATCACAGAATCACCACAAGCCCCTTGACACGTCGGTCGTTAGAGAGAACAAACAAAATAAAGCTTAGACAAATTGGAATGATATATCAAGAGATGAAAACTACATCGTAGTTTTCTTGTCTGAATGAACATGAGATCTTTTTAGATATTGCTTTTTGAAACAAGCAAACACACATTGTAAAGCTCAAACACATCTTCACGAATATAACATTTATTACAAAACACAGTTTACAAACTAACAATCACAAACATGCTAAACAAATACGCAATTTCATTCAGTTCAGTGGTTACATACCACATATGGACATTTATTTCAGACGCAGTTCGCCAACCATACATAGGTGACGTCATTCCGCAGAGCGTGCAACCTGCAATACGCAGTCGCACTAGAGCACAAGATCTGGGAAGAGATAGTATCGGCAAGTTTTAGAGCGAGCTCAATTATCTGCAACGTGACAAAAC
>NW_027128559.1:7500-12879 GCF_037325665.1 Littorina saxatilis
TTGTTTTAGAGTCTCAAAAACTTTGGATGTAAACAAAGACGCGGAGTTATTTCCCTTGCGTCAACGCTACCTCTGTTGGCAAATCTATAAATAGGACGATCCAGATCAAAATGAAAATTAACATATCTCAACATTGAAGGGGTCCTAGACCACAATATTTTGCAGGGAACTTAATTTCGCATGTCTCCAGCTGTTGGTAAAGCAATTAGCGTGTATAGTCATCGAGTACATATGGCTTTAAGAGCTTGTTTTTAATCCAAATATAACATATTTATATGTTTTTGGAATCAGGAAATAATGTAGAATAAGATGAACGTAAATTTGGATCGTTTTATATATAAAAAAAAAACAATTACAATTTTCCGATTTTTAATGACCAAAGTCTTTAATTAATTTTTAAGCCACCAAGCTGAAATGCAATACCGAGGTCCGGCCTTCGTCGAAGATCGCTTTCCAAAAATGTCAATCAATTCGATTGATAAATGAGGGTGTGACAGTGCCGCCTCAACTTTTACAAAAAGCCGGATATGACGTCATCCAAAGTATTTATCGAAAAAAAGAAAAAATTATCCGCGGATATCATTCCCAGGAACTCTCATGTCAAATTTCATAAAGATCGGTCCAGTAGTTTGGTCTGAATCGCTCTATACACATACACGCACAGACAGACAGACACACACACACACATACACCACGACCCTCGTCTCGATTCCCCCTCTATGTTAAAACATTTAATCAAAACTTGACTAAATGTATTGAGACGAAGGTGGTGGGTCAGGAAGAAATAGGGGGGGGGGGGGGGGGGGGGGAGGGGGTAGTTAAGAGGAAGAGATTACGGGTAGGGATATTGTGTTGATGATCTGTTGATTAGTACCTTTAATCTTGTATGTTGGGTTAGACTAAGTTTATTGACTTGATATGGCTAATAGCTGTAGGTCAATGACTGTGAATGAATATGCCGGGTGGTAAACTGTTGCGGCCATACTCAGTCAATGCTATGTGCTTGCACGTATTGGGTTGGAAAAAAAGGGTTTGATAGAAGGATCTAGGTAAAAGCTGTTATTCTGAACTTGTGTTTTGCCCAAACTATAATGCTTTAAGAAAAAGACAATTAAAAAACAACAACACCGTTGTGTAAAAGTATATTAGTGTAGCCGTGTGGCGATTTCATGTACTGTTGTCCCTCTCTTTTACTCCCTGTCTATTATCTTCCCCTGACCCAAGTTGTGTCTCCCGCTAGGATTATTGTGTGTAGGGAGGCTGGTTTCTTATTGGTTGATTGTTTGAACGGGTGCGCGCGTGAGTCAGAGTAATAGCGTGGGCTAGAAGAGTACCCGGTGTGATTTCGAAGTGTGAAGACGTGTCAGTGTGCGTATCTTGGATTGTGATGTTTTAGTTGTAGTTGAGCGATGTTTGTGTTTCTGTAATAATCAATGCAAGTAGTGTAGTTTGGGCCATTATAACTGTATTTTGGCGAAGGAGTGATTCGAGGATTGTTTAGAGAGACTTTGTGTGTGTGTTCAGTTGAACAAACGTTTTAGAGCTGGGTTTATATCAGCGAAGTGACTTTTGACCGGGATCGTAATTCAAGTTCCGACGAGTTGTGTGCGGCTGTATATTGAGGAAGGAACTACACTGCTTTCTGGTGTCTGCTTTCTGGTGTACGTTAATTAAAAGTCACGTTATCGCAACCTCTGTCTCGGCGTCTCATTTATGCTTCCTGGCCTATGTTCTCCCTTCCACTCCACCCTATCACATCAGCAACGTATTTATTTGCATGTTGTCCTAGCACCACAAAACAAAACAACAACCTACAACCAAATAAAATATTAAAACAAATATTTAAAAAAATGAAACGCACAAACAAACAAACAAATAAACACACATTTGTAGAATTCACGCGAATTCCTTCACATTGTGTGTCGAGGTGTCATTGACTGCTTGTCTTTGAACTTCCTCTACTATTCTCTCTCTCTCTCCATCATTTGTTTCGCTTTCTCCCTACCACCCCCCTTCTCCCCCTCCTCCCTGCTCTCCCTTATTCCTCTGTACTTCTCCCTCCCCATGCATCGCCCATTATCATGTGTGTTTTTTTTTTTTTTATTTTTTCTTAACGCCCAGCCGACCACGAAGGGCCATATCAGGGCGGTGCTGCTTTGACATATATAACACACACAAGACAGAAGTCGCAGCACAGGCTTCATGTCTCACCCAGTCACATTATTCTGACACCGGACCAACCAGTTCTAGCACTAACCCCATTATGCCAGACGCCAGGCGGAGCAGCCACTAGATTGCCAATTTTAAAGTCTTCGGTATAACCCGGCCGGGGTTCGAACCCACGACCTCCCGATCACGGGGCGGACGCCTTACCACTAGGCCAACCGTGCCGGTCCATAATCATGTCCATGCCTATTTACGCAGTAACGAGCATTCACGACAGAATGCATCTTTAACACTAATTGTATACGACGACTTCTTTCTTTCTTTTTTTTCTGAACAGAGAGCTGTATCCTCCTGAAAGTGTCCAGAACGATTCCAGAACTGAAGACGTCACATTGAGAATCCGAAGACTCTGAGACAGAGAGAGGGAAAGAGAGAGAGAGAGAGGAGAGAGAGGAGACACAGAGAGTAATAGAGTGATATAGACAAAAACATAGATAAATACAAGGAGAAAAGCGGCTGAGACAAAGAGAGAGACCGAGAAAAAGACAGAGACAGAGCGAGACAGAGACAGAGCGAGACAGAGAGGGGCTGCACAGCACGTCAGAATTCCAGACTCTCTGCTGTTGCCATGGGCAACGGATCGTCCGTCGAGCCGTCCAAGACGGTGTATCTGGAGATCAACGGGAAGGAGGAGAAGGTACGAGACGTTGTCGTCGTTGTTGGTGATGGTATTGCTGCTGCTGGTGGAGGTGGTGGTGGTGAACGACCATTATTTCTAAACATGTGTTGTTGAGTTTCATAATTGATGTGTATAGTGGGTGGTGATGATTGATGGTGGTCAGCGGTGTGACATTTGTTGTTGTGTTGTTGTTGTTGTTGTTGTTGTTGTTTTTGTTGTTGTTGTTGTTGTTGTTGTTGTTGTTTTTGTTGTTGTTGTTGTTGTTGTTGATATGGTGACAATGATAGTAGTGGTATGAATGAGTGGTATTGTTGCGATTCCGATCAATTGTCTTTTAGAATAATGGTTAGAATTTATCGCGATACAAAATTAAGAATATGTGAATATGTGATTGTGTTTTGCGCGCGTGTACGTGTGTGTGTATGTGTTTATTTGTGTGTGTGTGTGTGTGTGTGTGTGTGTGTGTGTGTGTGTGTGTGTGTGTGTGTGTGCGTGCGTGCGTGTGTGTGTGTGTGTGTGTGTCTGTCTGTCTGTCTGTCTGTCTGTCTGTCTGTCTCTGTGTGTATGAGTGTATGTTCGTGTGTGTGTATGTATGTGTGTGTGTGTGTGTGTGTGTGTGTGTGGTAAGGGGGGAGGGGTGTGCGCGAGTGTGTGCATCCGTCTTACTGTCTGGTTTCCTACGTGTGCGTCTGTGTGTTCAAGTACCGGTAATCATACGGTAGCTTATGTCTTTCTTCAAGTTAAAAGCCATCACCACCACCATATCAGCGCGAGCAACAGCAACATTTACAACATCGACAAACACAAACACGCATAACAACGCAATACAAACTTCCTAATCCGTCAAATTATTCTGCAGGAAAAAATGAGAGAGAGACGGAATACACATTTTTTAAATTTTTTTATGGGACCTAGATTTCACAACGATCCCGTTTTACTGTACTTAAAATCAAACAAAGATATATTGTTTTAAATTTATGTTGGTCTTTTATCTTTAGGGCGTTTTCGCGTGTCTGGTTACATTCGGCTAAAGCATCCATTACCTTTCAGACTCTGCGTAGGTGGTGGTACACGAAGCACCAGAAAGCTGCAAACTTTAAAATCCCCAGGCATTTTCTTTTTTTTAATTTTTTTTTTTATCTCGAGTGGAGATTGTCTGGGAAAAAAAGCCTCTGACATTGATTCACGCAAAACCACTTTCTCTTGCTAAATAATAGATTGGTCACATTTCGGTAAGATCTATTTTCTTCCTTGTCTAGAAGGTCCATCCCTCCCCATCCATACTCCCCTTCCTGCCTCCTCCTCCCCCCTCCCCCTCCTGCCTCCAGAGAGAGAGATGATGATGATGATGACGGAACTTTATTTTTCAAGGATAGAGGTTTAAGGCGACGCCTTTTCTTACAACCGGTCCTTACTTCTAATACAAATGTCTCATAAATGATAAACAAGTAAAGCAACATGACAAATAAACAAAGTAAACGAACGAACCAGCAAACAATCGACAAGTAAGCAAACAAGCAAATAAACATGAACCACCAAATGACAAAGTAAGCAACATACAAATCGAAAGCGAAACATGCAACATGTTAATTGAGGTTACACATGTAAAGTGATCGACGGTAACATTCACACGATACCAACGTTTACACGAATGCTAATAATGATTTTATGATGTAAATGATGATGATGATGATGATGATGATGATGATGATGATGATGATGATGATGATGATGATGATGATGTTGATGATGATGATGATGATGATGTTGATGATGATGATGGAAAATCGCAACATAAATTCCACATAATACATATAATAAAGAACATATTTGTGTAATTCATAAAGTTTTGCCAATTGTTGACAGCTACTTGCACGTGTTAAGACTAGTATAGCCATCTAGGTAGACATAAAATGATTATGCAGAGCTTGTTTAAAACTCTTTAGTGAGGTTAATGATCTTATTACAGACGGAATGGAGTTCCACACCATAGCGCCAGAAAAGGCTTGACTAGTTTTGAACAAATCAATCCTGGGTATTGGTGGTAGAAAATTGATAGACCCGTACCTTTCGGTGACTCTGTGAAATAGGTCCTGAATATAGATGGGCACTTCGCCATGATATACTTTATACATCATTACAGTCTTATTAAACTGTAACTATTTAACTAGCGGCAGGTAGTTTAGATTCTTTAACTTCAAATCAGCTGATAATTGTGGACCATTTAACATGATTTTAGCTGCCCGCCGATGTAGAGAGTTTAACTTTTTCATGTGAATATCAGAGACGCCATCCCAATGAGTTGATGCGTAATTAATATGGGATAAGATGTGGGCGTGATAAAATAGTTGTAGTGTTGCGATATCGACATATTGCTTTAACTTTGATAGCAGAAACAAATTCTTGGATACTTTTTGACAAATATAATGTACATGAGATTGCCATTTTAATTCTTGATCGACTATCACACCCAAAACACGATGTTCCGTTACCTGCTGAACAGGTTGTGCTTCCAGAGAAAGATCGTGACTGGT
>NW_027128560.1:0-9563 GCF_037325665.1 Littorina saxatilis
ATAAATTAATACACTAGATGAACAGAAGACAAACAAACCCATTAAAAAAAGTTAAAACAGCACCACAAAAACAATAACATGTTAACCTCTCATTGTGGGTTGATATCTTTTCCGCTGTTGGCAGTCACATCAAAATGTCTTAAAATTTCGCGTCATACTGAGTTGTACTGGTTGGCATCTAGACGAGCGGATTTTCTTTGTTGCGGTCTATTTTCATGGGGGTTCAAATGCAGTGCTTTCACCGTGTTGCATAGTTCGATGCACGGAATTGCAAATTGCATTTTAACACCACCATGCCAGCACCGTAATTTATTGTCATCCGTCTCGAAACTGA
This sequence comes from Littorina saxatilis, assembly GCF_037325665.1. Lineage (NCBI taxonomy): Eukaryota > Metazoa > Mollusca > Gastropoda > Littorinimorpha > Littorinidae > Littorina > Littorina saxatilis. The sequence continues at coordinate 335 of NW_027128560.1, forward strand.
CACAACATAATAAACTGAAGACAAAGCGAGTTAGGTTCGGTTAGCAGAGTAAACTAGAGTAGATAAGAGAAGAGTAGATACAGTATTGAATTGAGTTGATAGTGGTTTCACAAAAACCAGTGGGTTATGCAGCTAAAATGTATTGTCATTTAATCTCGAAACTACCCTACCAGCACCGCATGTGAGCCCCATATCGGCCCCATGTTATTTTGCGCATGTCTTTTGGGGCCCAGTTAGCCGATCTGGGTCCCACATGGGTACTATCTGGGGTAAACACGAATGGAGAAGAGAAATACCGCCCACATTCACCCCATATGTTCCCCACACACAGCAGAGGTAGATAATATATAACAATACATTATGAAGTGAAGACAAAGTGAGCTCGTAAGTAGATTAGAATAGAGTAAAGGAAAAAAAAAGAGAAGAAAACAAGGAAGGGTTGAAGCAGCCTGCATGCAACTGAGCTCCAAAAGAAAAAAGAAAAAAAAGAAACAAAAAAAATAGAGTAAAGAAAATAGATTGTGTATATATATATATATTATACGACTTGTGTCTGTGTGTCTGTGTGTCTGTGTATTTGTGTGTCTGTGTATTTGTGTATTCGCCATGCACGGCCAAAGTTCTCGATGGATCTGCTTCAAATTTGGTGGGCTTATTCAGAGAGACCCCGGACACAACCTCATCGATGAGATATTTCAACACGTGCTCTCAGCGCGCAGCGCTGAACCGATTTTGGTTCCACCTCAACTATTTTGGTTCCACCTCAGCTACCCGGGCCCCCATACCGACACACCATAGCCGCTACACCACATCACAACGCCAAAGTTCTCGGTGGATCTTTTTCAAATTTGGACACCGTATTCAGCTACACCCCGGACACAATATCATCGATGAGATATTTCAACACGTGCTCTCAGCGCGCAGCGCTGAACTGATTTGGGTTTTTGTGTTCATTTCACCATTATAAGTAACTCTTCCTTATCTTCTCCAGTGTTTGGCGTTTATCTCCCTTCCTTCGTGTGGCTTTCCCGTTCAGTTGTAAGTTACTATTACTATTTTTAGAATGTCACTGCGCTGTCCACTGCGCTGTCCACAACGCTTCCCTTGCACCCGTAAGTTGTTCTTACTGTCAAAGTGAAAAGGTCGAATCAATTTATAGCCACGCGAAAAATACACTCTCACCTATCTCTATATATTTATAGATACAGATATGCATATATATATACGGCTTCTCTGTGTGTGTGTGTGTTTGTGTGTGTGTGTGGGCAAAAACCTGTGTATTGTAGAGTTCTGTTTGTGATGTGGTCTAGCGGCTTTTGTCTGTCTGTATGTTCTGGCATGTGAGAAGCCACAGCAGATAATATAGGGCTAAGAAATAAGCTCTAAAATTCTCAATCCCGTTTGACAGGACTTCGCCTTCAAAGGTGATTGTGGTGAACCGCCACGCTGTCTGTCTCTGTCTCGCGCCGTTCACCCCAAATTCCCGTTTCTGAGGTTCTATTGTTAGAATGTCACTGCGCTGTCCAGAACGCTTCCCTTGCACCCGTAAGTTGTTCTTGCTGTCAAAGTGAAAAGGTCGAATAAATTTATAGCCACGCGAAAAATACACTCTCACCTATCTCTATATATTTATAGATATAGATATACATATTTATATATACGGCTTCTCTGTGTGTGTGTTTGTGTGTGTGTGTGTGGGCAAAAACCTGTGGATTGTAGAGTTCTGTTTGTGATGGGGTCTAGCGGCTTTTGTCTGTCTGTATGTTCTGGCATTTGAGAAGCCACAACAGATAATATAGGGCTAAGAAATAAGCTCTAAAATTCTCAATCCCGTTTGACAGGACTTCGCCTGCAGAGGTGATTGTGATGAACCGCCACGCTGTCTGTCTCTGTCTCGCGATTCACCCCGGCGAAGCCGGGTATTCCTCTAGTATATATATATATATATATACAGAATTCAGGAAACTCTTTTTCCTCTGCACCACTCCACACAACGAAAGCTGGAAAACTTTTTAAAGCTTAAAAAAGCTTATTCATACAACACAATAAAAAGTCCAAAACCAAGCCAGAATGTCGCATCTTTTTAAAATCCAAATTTTCGGCCCGCATGCCTTCTTCAAAGGTACACAGACCAAGCGTCTATAGTTACAACCCTATAACATATAACCTTATATATATATATATAAGCGTCTATAGTTATAGTTACAATATATATTTATATATATATAATTGAGTTGATTGTGGTTTTACGAAAGCGGGTTATGCAGCTAATGCGATAAGCGTACCCTACCTAAATATTCAGACATGAATAATTATATTCATACATAAGAAGAACATATTTCTGAAAAATCGACCAAAGTACTCCTTTCGAATACGGTTTTAGGCAAACAGGGACTGACAGACTGACGAACAGACATACAGACATACAGACAGACAAAAAACAAACATTGTACAGCTTATCAACAAGTCAAGCCTTTGATGTCACAACAGGGATGACTCGTATGTCTGAAACTTTAAACAAAAATCTAAGAAGAAAGAAAATAAAGCAATTTGAATGCTTCGCGTCGTTTTTCGGCGCCAAACCTTATTACAGTGGCGACACGATGACAACATTTTAGCATAAAAAATAGAATACATGTCATTATGCACGCCGAAAGCGGGTAATGAAAATCGCGACAGGCGGCTTGAAGCGATGACTTCCTAAAAGGTCACTGCGGACATGTTGGGTCCGCTATAGCCCAATGGGTAGACTGTTGCTGTATGCACATCTGATAGTTTGACGTTGACTGCGAGAAAACCGATTTTGTCGAATCATTGAAATACACAGTTACACAAGTGGGATGTAGGGCCTACTTGTTTTTGTTCGTACTCGTGTTCTTGAAGTTCTTCCTTCTCTTCTTTTTCGTGTTCTTGTTCTTGTTCTTCTTCGTCGTAAAATAGGATCAGATGCGCACGTACTCACAAACACGCAAGCGCACGCATGCACACGCACAGGCACACGCAAGCGCACGCATGCACACACACACACGCACCGTGCACACACGCACACACACGCGCGCGCGGGCGCACACACACACGCACACACACGCACACGCGCACACACACACGCACGCACGCACGCACGCACTTTGACACACACACACACACACACACACACACACACACACATTTCGTGTAAGTCGAAACTCTTGTTTAAATTCAGTGTTTTAGTCTGGCTGCCTTTCTTGTGTGTGTGTGTGTGTGCATACGTGTGTCTGTATGTGTGACCTTGCACAGCATGCTCACCAAGTACAAGAATTGTTTCGAAATAACAAAATCAACAAAACCTTAGGTCGGTGTCTCTGTGTCTATGAAAATGCGCGAGTGCGTGCGTGAGGTGTGTGTGTGTGTGTGTGTGTGTATGTGTGTGTGTGTGATCTTTTTTTTTAATCTGTTGAACTGTCTGTCGAACCGGGCGCTTATAATGTCAAGACTCCAATTAGCTTATACTGTTTTATAGTTCAGAGACAAGACAGTAATAGAGTAAAAGAGTTGTTATACAACAGTTCAGGTCGCTGTGACACACCTCGACCCACAGAGTAGGTTATACCAGAGAAGAGGCTTTCAGCACGTTACCGTTACTATGGCAAGACGACAGCGCCAAAAATTACAATTGCAAGATCGGCAATAGAAATTTACAGTCATCGTCATCTTAATTGGCACTGCGGCAAAAGTGGTTGCATTGCGGTTAGATATGATCATCAAGCAAAATATAGGATGGTGTCCTTTGTACACTGATTAAAAAAAAAGGTGAGCCGATTTTCAGGATTTGTGTGTACGCTGTTAATAATACTTCATGGCAAACTGTTAAAGGTACTGAACTTGTCAAATCCAGGTGCACGGAGCCCCTGGGGCATTTAGTCATACCTCAGGCAGCTATCCGTTAGAAGAACTACCAAGTTTCATTGACTTGCACCCAAAGAGTCAAGAACTGCGATTTTTTTACGAATTAATTTCGCACTCGGACCCGGCTGGTCTTGACCTATTTTTGGATCTAAATTTAGATCGGGTAGATCACCACATCATGCACTTGAGTGCAGTAAGGATCCACACGGCTTACAACAAGATTGTGTCAACTGCATTTGTCGGATTAGATGTAAAAGTGCTAATTGAATTTGCAGTGACGCCTTCCTCAGCGTCACCGACAACAACAGCCCCGCCAACAAAAGCAGATACAACCACATCCCGCATCACCACATCGGGTAACACAACAGGTGCAACAACAACTGCCGGTACAAAAACAGGTACAACAGCCAGTACAACAACAGGTGCAACAACAACAGCCGGTACAACAACAAGTGCAGCAACAACAGCCGGTATAACACATGGTGTAACAACAACAACCGGTACCACAACAGGTGCACCAACAACAGCCGGTACAACAACCGATGCAACAACATCAGCCAGTACAACAACCGGTGCAACAACAGCCAGTACAACAACCGGTGCACCAATAACAACCGGTACAACAACAGGTGCAACAACAACAACCGGTACAGCAACAGGTGCAACAACAACAGCCAGTACAACAACCGGTGCAACAACAACAACCGGTACAGCAACAGGTGCAACAACAACAGCCAGTACAACAACCGGTGCAACAACATCAGCTGGAACAACAATATTGACCACAACTACATCACCCCTTGTCAGTACAACCACTAATACAACCGCTACATCACCCCTTGTCAGTACAACCACTAATACAACCGCTACATCACCCCTTGTCAGTACAACCACTAATACAACCGCTACATCACCCCTTGTCAGTACCAAAAAAAAAAAAAAAAAAAAAAAAAAAACCACATCATGCACAAAAAGACACGTCACTAGCAAACTATGTCAGACGTCATCATGAGTTTGTGTAAAACAAAATGGAGGCCGGAATCACTCAGTTGTCAGTTGAATCGAACTCCGACCAAACACCACGTACTAACTAGGTTAATTTATGCACTCGCGTGAACAAGAAACTGTCGAGCTTCACAGATGTCGTCGTTGGGTCGTTTTGGGTTTGTTTTACTACCATAGGAGGATTCTTGAACTGTAAATGCACTCAGCTGCAACAAAAACGCAAAACGAAGGCTGTGAGCTGCACTGTGCCTTTAACGACGTAGCAATATTGCATTAATAATGCTGAGGCATCGCTGCGACAATGTCAATTCCTATTCCAATTTCTTCAACGTTTCTCTTGTAGTAAACTCTGGCATACCCTTTGGCTTTCGTATTGTATTTCAGCTTCTTTGAGTGTACATATTTTATTTTATTTGTAATAAATCATTTATTGATTTGATCATGTGTAAATAAGTAATAAAACACAATCCTTATTAACCGCAACAAAACTGAAAGTGTACAAGAAATCAAGTGCATTGTATTTTTGTTTAAATCTAAAAATATGATTATTATTATTATAAGGTATTTTTTGTATTATCAATGTAACAGCCACATCTTTTTTGTTTCAAACCATCACTTTTGGCGTTAGTGGTACACCATACGTTACGACCCAGACACCCAGTCACATAAAGTCCATTCTAGGACTTTGTCTCCGTGGTAAGTCATACAAAATATATTAAGATGACGAGGGCAAAAATGAGGATGAAAGTCGTGTGATCAGTTTTACGCTCGTTATTCTCCCAGGTGCCAGGAGGTTGGTTCTGCACAACTCTCGCTCTTATTTTGTATATATATATAAGAGTTAAACCTGAAATTAAATTAAAACAAGTCGCGTAAGGCGAAATTACAACATTTAGTCAAGCTGTCGAACTAACAGAATGAAACTGAACTCACTGCATTTTTACAGCAAGAGCGTATACTCGTAGCATCGTCAGTCCACCGCTCGATGCAAAGGCAGTGAAATTGACAAGAAGAGCGAAGTAGTAGTTGCGCTGAGAAGAATAGCACGCTTTTCTTTATCTCTATTCTTTTTAACTTTCTGAGCGTGTTTTTAATCCAAACATATCACATCTATATGTTTTTGGAATCAGGAACCCACAAAGAATAAGATGAAATTGTTTTTAAATCGATTTCGGAAATTTTATTTTAATAATAATTTTTATATTTTTAATTTTCAGAGCTTGTTTTTAATCCAAATATAACATATTTATATGTTTTTGGAATCAGAAAATGATGAAGAATACGATGAACGTAAATTTGGATCGTTTTAAAAACAAATTATTTTTTTTACAATTTTCAGATTTTTAATGACCAAAGTCATTAATTAATTTTTAAGCCACCAAGCTGAAATGCAATACCGAAGTCCGGCCTTCGCCGAAGATTGCTTGGCCAAAATTTCAATCAATTTGATTGAAAAATGAGGGTGTGACAGTGCCGCCTCAACTTTTACAAAAAGCCGGATATGACGTCATCAAAGGTATTTATCGAAAAAAAGAAAAAAACGTCCGGGGATATCATTCCCAGGAACTCTCATGTCAAATTTCATAAAGATCGGTCCAGTAGTTTGGTCTGAATCGCTCTACACACACACACGCACAGACAGACAGACACACACACACACACACACACATACACCACGACCCTCGTCTCGATTCCCCCTCTACGTTAAAACATTTAGTCAAAACTTGACTAAATGTAAAAAACAGCTTTGATTGACGTCTAAATTTAGAGCGTTTTCTTACCTTTGTGGCTTTGAAAAGCAAAAGTGTAAAGACAGCTGCAGTCTTCAAGTGCACATGTTTGAAGATCGTTTGAATTTCGCTGAGAAAAAATGAGGAGGAGGAGGAGGAGCAGGAGCAGGAGGAGGAGGAGAGAAAGGAGAAGACGACGGAGGAGGAGGAGGAGCAGTAGGAGCATGAGCAGTAGGAGCAGGAGGAGGAGAGAAAGGAGAAGACGATGGAGGAGGAGAGAGCAGTAGGAGCAGGAGCAGTAGGAGAGCAGGAGGAGGAGAGAAAGAGAAGACGATGGAGGAGGAGGAGGAGCAGTAGGAGCAGGAGGAGGAGGAGGAGGAGGAGCAGGAGGAGGAGGAGAGAAAGGAGAAGACGATGGAGAAGGAGGAGGAGGAGGAGGAGGAGGACAAGAAACAAAGAGGATGACGAGAGCGGACACTCTAAACTGAAGTTGTCCACTTTTCAACACCCTTTCTGTAACAATTTTTGAACACAGCGTGACAAAGTTCATAATCATACAAGCAAAATTAAAGTAGCACGCACTGTGTTCAAAACTGGTTACGGAAAGGAAAAAGTGGAACAATTCAATCAACAAATTCCGAAATTAACTCCGACGAATTTGTATGTGTTGTGGGAAAGTGACCTTTTCTTGCAAAACCTCTGCCAAACATTGTAGGGGCCAATCACTAGCGACGGGAGTGTCACAAACATGTGCTCCAGTCCACGTGTTTCACACACACCCCTCGCTTGTGATTGGCCCCATACAATGTTTGGCAGAGGTTTTGCAAGATAAGGTCACTCTTCCACGTCCTATGCAAACCCGACCGAGTTATTTCAAAAAATCGTCTGTTAACAGTCGATGAGGAGAAAAAGGCATAGGAGGATGAAGCGCGTGAAGGGAAAAATGAGGAAGGGGGGGGGGGTGGTAGAGGAGTAGAAGAAGGAAGACGAGGGAGTGAAGAAAAAATGGCGGAGGAGTATGTCGAGGTTGATTCAGAGGCTAAAGAGGAAGAAGCTCTAGAAGATGACCAGACCATAAACATGACATCGTTTTCCATCATGTGTCACCGATCCTTGGGCAATGGTCGTCTGCTTCTGTCTTTGGGCCCTCTGATATTCGAGACGGGGAAAACAGAACAAATAATAAACGTGTAATGGCCCTGGGATCCCTCTATCAGGATGTAAGAAGAACATGGGGCAATCATGAATCGATCTATCGAACCAGGAACACCAAGCAAGGAATTAATTAAAAAAAAGAATTAAAAAAAAGAACTAGAAGTGAAGGGGGAGAAACAAAGGGAAAGAAAAGAAAGGACTTAGGACGAACAGTAAGAAATGAGAGAAAAAAAGTAAGAAAGAAAACACAGAAAGGAAAAAAACAAATAGGCGAACAGTAAGGAAGCAGAGAAAGCAAAAGAAAGAAAGTAAGAAAGAGAGAAAGAAACAAACAAACACACAAACACACAAACAAACAAACAAACAAACACACAAACAAACACAAAAACAAAGACAGAAAGAAAGAACAGAAAGAAAAGGAAAGGACCAGAGAGACGAACAAAAAAGAAAGAAAGAAAGACAGAAGGAAAGAAAGACAGACAGAAAGAAACACGCTTGACCAAAAGGAACAGAAAGAAAAGGAGAGGAACAGACAGACGAACAAAAAAGAAAGACAGAAAGACAGAAAGAAATGAAGGAAGACAGACAGAAAGAAAAACAAAAGACAATTAGAAACACGCTTGACCAAAAACCAGTGCAAGGACTAAAGACAGAAGAGTAAAATACAAACAAACATGACCTTATCAATGTTGTGTCTCATGTCGGCCACCATACCTGGGGCAGTGGTTCCGTGTTGCTGTTGTGGGTCGCCTACGTCGGACCGACGTTCCAATACCAAATATTGTACAATCGATGCCAGCACTACACAAGGAGGACCCTCAAGCAAAGCAGGAAAGACCACCCAAAAAAAGGACTCCCCTTTGGAAAGAAATGGACCTCCTACAACGCAGATACGCACGCACGCACGCACGCACGCACACACACACACACACACACACACACACTCACGCGCACACGCACACAAATACACACACATTCGCACACGCGCACTCGCACACACTCACACACACACACATACACATACACAAACACACGCACGCACGCACACGAACACACACACACACACACACTCACGCGCACACGCACACAAATACACACACATTCGCACACGCGCACTCGCACACACTCACACACACACATACACATACACCCACACACGCACGCACGCACACGAACACACACACACACACACACGCACGCACGCACACGAACACACACACACACACACACACACACACACACGCGCGCGCGCGAGAAAAAATTCCAAGAAGTAGGACCTCCGGACAGCTGAGTCAAAACATGACCTTTCCAAGTCTTGCGGCGTTTCTTAGGACACACCCACATTGGCCATTGCATCGTCCGGCGCGTGGAGAGTATAGCTGGAAGCTGAAAGTCTTCAGAGCTGATATGACGTGTGAAACAGCAACAATTTTTTTTAATTTTTCCAGTCATAA
>NW_027128561.1:0-7500 GCF_037325665.1 Littorina saxatilis
ATTAAAACATCTTGTTCGTTGTGCTTTTGTTTAAATTAAAGCGTATTCCATTTCTAAATTAAATATCACTTGCCTGTTTACTCTTTATTGTTGTTGGCAATAGTTGTATATACTTGAAGAAAAAAAAGCATACAACGAGACAGTTATGGGTAGCCTGATTTAGACCACCCAGATACGGTATTTGCAAATATTTATCTCTTTTATATTTATTTTTCAAAATTGTTGTTTATAAAATCGAAAAATCACATCGAAAATGTCACTATTCGATGCTCCCTCACTTAATCTGGGTGTGAAGGGCTTTCTTGAAGCAGACACCGGCGCTTGCTAAACGATTACCGCTTAAGCGGAGGGGAGTCAGCGTGATTAGTGCTGGCCTGCCAATTGACACCTACCGGCGAAAACACATAATAGGCCACAGTTTCTCTATTTTTCACATAACGTTTCACTCTTAAAGTTTTTAACAAAAGGTGGTCCTTAGTTTTAACATCTTTTTTGAAATAATATATGAATTAAAGATTATGCTTTTAATGGACACATTTTTCACACACATGACCAGGAAACCGGATTACGTAAGCCGTGTCAGCTGCAACCTTTGTAAAAGTCAACGTAACTCGAGAACGGCATTGAAGTACTTTCGGTGTTCTTTACATTGTCCAAGAAGCAACGCACATGAGGATACTTGACACACTCGGGTTGTGCTTGGTTTGGCCATAAACACTATCTAGTCAAGGACGTCGTAAAATGGCCCTCGGTCAAGTTTTCACCGAGAACCATTTTATGATGTCCTTGACTATTATGTGTTGGTCGGCTTAGAATATGCGCGCAGGTTTGAAAGTTTTGAACCATTCGATTATCTCAACAGACATCCTTTGATGTAGTGGAGTAGTGGTAGGTGTCACGAAATGGGATATAAGTCTGTGATAAAGGTGATGTTTATTATTATGAAAATGTTCGTGCCACCCACGCGCTTTTTCACGCTAGAAGCCAACAAAAAAGTTTATTTCATGTTGATTAATCACATTACTTATGAAAGTCTCATGTTTTCTCGTGCGCACGTGTGCGTGTGTGTGTGTGGGAAAATATTAAACAGCTGTGCTTTCATGTTACCATTCAGAGAGTGCTTTGATCATAATTAAGCTTTAAGCCCGCGTGAGAAACAGACGATACTTCTGCACGTATGGTTTGATATCTGCCGGGAACATTTTTTATGACTTGTATAATTTGACTGATTAGGCAAAGGGATTACACGAAACCGACTCAAGCCTTGTTGAATGTCAAAGAATTCAAGCATGCCGAAGTGTCTGTACGGGCCTTTGGAAAAGCACCTTCGGTAACCGTTTCATGTCCAATCCTAAAACGTGTATGGGAATACTTTAAGCATAACATTCGGGTGGTTTTTTTCCGAATAGAAAATATATGATACATCCATGCGATTTTATGGAATAACTCTGTTAAGTGTTTTTGTTATTGTTGCCAGAACAGCATGGTCATATTCTGTAAGATAAAATCGGTTATTGTCAGTTTGTTTGTTTCCTTTTGTACACAGCGAAAACAAAATCGAATAGAAATTATACATCCATGCATTTTTCATGGAATAACTCCCTGAAGTGGTGTTGTTGTTGTTGTTGTTGTTGTTGTTGTTGTTGTTGTTGATGTTGTTGTTGTTGTTGTTGTTGTTGTTGCGAGAACAGCTTGATAATATTCTGTGAGATAAAATCGGTTTTTGTTAGTTTGTTTTATTTTGTACAATAAAGATATTAAACATTTTTCGCCAAGATTTCATGGTCTCGCCTAGGTGACAATGGCCGCAAGCATAAACGTTGTTTTGACCACGAGTTGAATGTATGTAAATTTCTATTTGTGTCCCCAGAATAAGATTCTATTTGGGACATGAGGTGGTTGTACGCTAAGAAAAAGCTGGGTGTGTGGGGGTGGGGCCGGGAGGATGACGGGAGTGGGGCTGTACAAGTTAAAAGTTGCGTTGATAAAAGTTATAAGCGTTTGGTATTGGGCGTTGAGAATCATCCAATACAATTGACACTGGACATTTGAAGACGCAACAGTGGTCGACACGGGGAGCATCATAAACACCGCCCAATTGGATTGCATGACTTGACCGTCCTGCAGTGATGTCGTTCTCGTCGGCTATTGGTCAGTGGATTTTGAGAGCGCACGTGCCGGACAATTAAGGTGTTCATATGATTGGTTAATACACTGACACGGTTCTCACCCCTTTGAGAGGTCGTGGCCTACATAAAGTTAGTTCGTTTCGCAAATTAGCAAAAGTCCTCAAAAAAGTCGATAGTCACAGAGACTTTGTGTTCATAACAACCCAAAAACCAGAAGAAAAAGACCTGAGAGGCTACCTGGAGCTCTGCCTCACCTCTATGGTGACTGCTAGGCAGAAGCAGAGCCCCGAGGCTCTCATCAACTTATTAACGGATACCTACTGTTTTGTGACAAAAAATAAAGTGTCCGTCCCTAAACCAGACACCTATCTCATGGCCCTCAGCGCTCTCGCGGGGAGCAGAGATCTGTCGTCTGAGGAAATTCTCACAATTAAAAAATCACTGTAAGTCCCTTGTAATTCTGGACTCCCAAAATGGGGGGCAAAATAAAATAAAGCCAGCATAAATATATGATCGTCATTTGTCAACGGTATTAACTTAAACAAAGGGGACACACAGCTCGCAGGGAGGGAAGGGCATTGCCCCACCTCGCGGGCGTGTGCGTGTTTTTTTGTTTGTTTTTTTTCCTGATGGTTTTAAACTCCTGTTTTCGGATTACACAATAAACATAAAAACATGATTATATAAACGAGAGGATAGCTGTTTCCTCTCTCAGTTAATACTGCTAATGTGACGTCGCCTCCCCTGCGACTATTGTAGTGGCGGGGAGGTCGACGGACAACGCAGATAGATCTTTTTATCCTATTTAAAATTAACAAATGCCGCATAGCAACTCATGCGTGCGTCAATGAAATGATGTATCCAAATGTTACTACCCTATAGAAGATCAGTATTACGTTTTGCGCATGTTCTTTATATTTTTCTCACAATGTTGTCACTTTTAAACCTTCTAATAGGTGGTCCTGAGTTTTATCTTTTTCTTAACGAAACTAAAATTGAATTAAAAATCCATGTTTTTAATGGTCCTTCCCCTAGGAAGTCAACGCATATAAAGGAAAAATTATCCCCGAGTATATTTCTCATTGCCCCACCCCCCTCCCTTATTCATGGAGAGCGGGGCCGGGGTCCTATCACGGTCGGGATTGCTTGGTCTTGCCCTTTTCTTTCCCTCCTTTTCTTCTTTTAGCGTATCATCAACTCATGTCCCTAAAAGGAACATTTCCTGTGAGGACGTAAAGGACCCCCTTTTTTTTACAAATTAGCAATTGTCCGGTCAGACATTATATGGTGCGGGTGTTAAATCTGTCAGTTTGCAAGAGAGATAATTCGAGTTTGTGAGACTTGTTGCATACAGTGGTAAATACCTGATTTTGATGACTTTGGTGATCTTTCTCAGACGGGAGGAATAGCAGAAAGGCAAGAAAATTAAAGTGAGTGATTTTGATTCTATTGATTGTGCCTATGATTAGGTTAGATTGAATAGATTAGATTGTGCAAGCAGGATTCCACCATGGAATACATTTAATTTATATGAGGGTTAACGTTGTCTGCACCATCTCAGAAAAACTATCATATTTTCGACCTAAATCTGTGGATCTAAAAACATCATCTCGGTTATAATGTAGTATATAACAGCCTAAAGCATGTCACATTTATAGAACAAAAAAACAAAAATAATTTCGCTAGTATCGTGTACACTACATTGGGGTGCGCACGTTAAAGATCCCACGATTGACAAAAGGGTCTTTCCTGGCAAAATTGTATAGGCATATATAAAAATGTCCACCAAAATACCCGTGTGACTTGGAATAATAAGCCGTGAAAAGTAGGATATGCGCCGAAATGGCTGCGATCTGCTGGCCGATGTGAATGCGTGATATATTGTGTAAAAAAACAAATCCATCTCACACGGAATAAATAAATCCCTGTGCCTTGAATATGTGCGCGATATAAATTGCATGCATAAAATAAAAAATGAAAAAGATAAAAAAAATGATACATAAATCCCTGCTCTCAGAACTGTAACCACGGAATACGCGCGATATAAGCCTCATATTGATTGATTGATTGATTGATAGTATTTTGCGTGTGATATTTTCCGAGTGTGATAAAACAAGTTAGAATGACAATAAATCGGAAAGACTTAGTTAGGGTTAGGGTGGGTGGCCGAGTGGTAACGCACTTGCGCTCGGAAGCGAGAGGTTGCGAGTTCGACCCTGGGTCAGGGCGTTAGCAATTTTCTCCCCCCTTTCCGAACCTAGGTGGTGGGTTCAAGTGCTAGTCTTTCGGATGAGACGAAAAACCGAGGTCCCTTCGTGTACACTACATTGGGGTGTGCACGTTAAAGATCCTACGATTGACAAAAGGGTCTTTCCTGGCAAAATTGTATAGGCAAAATGTCCACCAAAATACCCGTGTGACTTGGAATAATAGGCCGTGAAAAGTAGGATATGCGCCGAAATGGCTGCAATCTGCTGGCCGATGTGAATGCGTGATGTATTGTGTAAAAAAATTCCATCTCACACGGCATAAATAAATCCCTGCGCCTTGAATATGTGCGCGATATAAATTGCATAAAATAAAAATAAAATAAAAAATAAATAAATCCCTGCGCTTAGAAGTGTACCCACGGAATACGCGCGATATAAGCCTCATATTGATTGATTGATTGAAAGACTTAGTTATTGTACAGTAACAACATGTCATTTAATTACTTGATTTTGGGATAGTTTCGGAGCAGTTTTGAAAAAATTATTGCATGGGTTCAGGTCAGAAAACTTTCCAAAATGTAAGACAAATTCTGCAGATAGCTGCTCTTCACAGAACTTTTCTGTCGGTGTCTGTGTGTCTGTTTATCTTTCTCTTTATGTCTCTGTTTCTCTGTCTCTCTCTTTCTCTGGCTCTCTTTGTCTGTCTGTGTGTTTGTTTCTTTTTTGTCTCTCTTTCTGTCTGTCTGTCTGTCTGTCTGTCTGTCTGTCTGTAAAGCTGTCATAACTGTTCCTTTTATTTCTATCTCTTTCCTTGTTTTTGATTAGAATTTTGACTGTCTGCGGGATGAAAAAAAGAGCATTTTAGCATTTCTTATTCTGTTAGTGTTAAGATAAAGATCAATTCAATTCAATTTAATTCAATTCAATCCAATACAATTCTCTCTCCCTCATTCTCATTCTCATAAATCAGACTCAGTGTTTGTGTTATACTGCCTTGCTCTGCTGAGTGTGTGTGTCATACCGCTTTGCTCTGCTGAGTGTGTGTGTTTGTGTTAATTACGGTCTGTCTGTATATTCTTTTGTCTGTCCGTCTGTCACTCAAGGGTAAACCGGCACGGTTAGCCTAGTGGTAAGGCGTCCGCCCCGTGATCGGGAGGTCGTGGGTTCGAACCTCGGCCGGTGTCACGATTTCATCTTTCGCCTGTGTACATATTTCCCCCTCGATATTTACTCGAGACTGAAATGTTGTTTCCTGGTAAAATTAAGAAGGGAAATTATTTATGGACGAAACGCATGTCAGTTTCTTGCATGTGAAGAAAATTGGTTGTGAAATTAAATAGATTTCACTCCCAAAATCGAATTCTTGAGTAAGAAGGGAAAGAAGGGAAACATTTTAGGATGAATCAAATTTCTAAGTTAAATAAAATAATTGGTTGGACAAATTTGGCCCCATGAATGTAAGGTACACAAGGTCGCTCATCAGTACTATCGAAGGGTGTTTTTTTTTGTTCAGTGTAGAGTTTATACTAGATCAACGAGGCCGAAAATCGAAATATCAACACGGCGAAAGATAAAAACGTCACACCGGGTCATACCTAAGACTTTAAAATTGGCAATCTAGTGGCTGATCCACATCCCATTTTGGTGCAATCCCATTTTTGCCGCCGTCCCATTTTTTGCCCCATCCCATTTTCGCGACATTTCACAAGCCAAGCGTCATTTTATAAAATTTATAATTTTGAATGATTAATGAGATAAGGATGATTATAATGATGATGCTATGGATTTCCAATTTGGATTGAGACTACGTGACAGGGCATTTTACTAACATGTCATAACAAAAGCGTGACATCCCATTTTGACACCATATCCCATTTGGCCGCCATGCCGTTTCACCGTATTCCATTTATCCCCCATCCCATTGTCGCGACATTTCACAAGCCAAGCGTCATTTTACTACCGTGTCATAACAATAGCGCGTCAGCCCATTTTGACACCATCCCATTTGGCTGCCATCACATTTTTTATTTATTCTTCTTGCCAAGCCTCACTATACTACTATACTGCGTTATTCAACTAGGAAGACATTCCGTTTACGCCAAATTCCATTTTTGCCACAATCCAAAATGTCGCGAAATAGAGATGGCGGCAAAATGGGATGACGGCAAAACGGCATGGCGACAAACTGGAATGTGGCGCTAGTGGTTTGACACGGTGGTAAAATGACACATGGCCTATGAAATGTCGCAAAAATGGGATGGGGGCAAAATGGGATAACGGCCAAACGGGATTACGCCAAAATGGGACGTGGAGCTAATGGTACATGACATGGTGGTAAAATGACACTTGGCCTGTAAAATGTCGCAAAAATGGGATGGGGCGAAATGGGCTAACGGCGAAACGGGATTGCGCCAAAATGGGATGTGGAGCTAATGGTACATGATATGGTGGTAAAATGACACTTGGCCTGAGAAATGTCGCCAAAATGGGATGGGGGCGAATTGGGATAACGGCGAAACAGGACTAATAGATCCCTTGACTTGGGGTAGTGCGACTCTGTCACTGCTAGCTTTCCACTCGGAGGAAGCGACCGGAATTTCCCAACGATGGGACATCCTAGTAATGATTTTTTTTTTTTTTAATTCTTAAAATTAACAGAGTCGCGCTACCCCAAAAGTCAAGGAATTTCGTGTTTGTCCCTTGACTTTGGAGATGACAAGAAAATATCGGGCGCAAAAACGTGATTTGTAAAATTTTTCACAACATATGTCGCCTCGCGCCATGTATGTGATGAAACCATTCATATAGCTCTGCGGGAGCTCTGCACTTTTGGACGTCCCCATTTCACTGCTGTACAGCAAACATCGTCCCCAAATACCTGTTTGTTTCTAAAAAATCACGCTGGAGGTTGCATTTTATGTAATAACCTCCTGAAATGAGTTTTGACACTTTAGAATGGCATGTAAAATGACACATGGCCTATGAAATGTCGCAAAAATGGGATGGAGGCAAAATGGGATAACGGCCAAACGGGATTGCGCCAAAATGGGACGTGGAGCTAATGGTACATGACATGGTGGTAAAATGACACTTGGCCCGTAAAATGTCGCAAAAATGGGATGGGGCGAAATGGGCTAACGGCGAAACGGGATTGCGCCAAA
>NW_027128561.1:10000-44269 GCF_037325665.1 Littorina saxatilis
CAACAAACAAACACGAAGGAATATCAAAATGATCAACGTGGAAAAAAATGTGTTTGTTAAAATGACATTATGCATAAAAGCATCAGGAAAAGAATGACAATATCTTCCCAATCAACACAATGACAGAAGCAGTTCAAATACATGAATGCTAAACACACACCAAAGCAAATAGCACACGTTAACATTCTGAAAGGCATGCCCTTTTTCTAGATCTCCAGTAACACAAAAACACAAACTGTTTTATACTTATTCCTACACATAATGAAATACGTACATAATTGCATAGTAAAAAGGTTACATTTTCAACTTACAAAACACTAACAACAGGTAGTTTACGTTTTGGAAGACGTTTTCTACAAGGGTCCTTTACCTGTTACGTTTCAAATGCATAAACAGCAATGTTCAACAAAATTGCAGTTTTTGTGTTTTTCTGGCGTTGTAAACATTAGGTCTTTCTCACTTACTTTCGATCAAGTTCTCCCAATTAGAAAAAAATGGAAAGCCCAGAAGGCGAAGTCGTTTACTGATATGTGACCCTTCACCACGAAATGAGTCGCATGTCACCTCACGCGGTTCTGCGCTTGGCATAATATAAGTCCGGGGGGGGGGGGGGGGGGTCTAGTAACAGTGTGAGGGTCACCTTAGTCACAGGCTTATAACTCAACCAGTTTTCGCTCTTTTCTAAAACGGTTTTCACCATTGGAAAGAGCATAAAAAACTCTGTAAAAAAAATGTAAATTTATGACAATCATGCAAAGGTGACATGCGACTCATTCCGTGGTGGCGGGTCACATACATCTTTAACCAACTGACGTGCGACTTTACAGCGTCACGTCTGAGACGGGTTTGTACGAGAAATACTTCCTTAAAGGCACTATGCTTCCCGTGAAAACAGTTGGGCTTACTAGCTCAGAAGACCATCCCTCCACTCGGTCACATACCAAAAATCAACATCCTGACTACTTTCTGTGTAGAGTGAGATTGTTTTAGTTTTTTTAGAAATTATGTAGCAAATTAACACCAGTGTCAGTAACAACAAAAATAATTCAAAAAAAAAAAACATTCTAAAAAAATCCATCTTAAAAAAAATCCATTCTTAAAAAAAATCCATTCTAAAAAAAATCCATTCTAAAAAAAATCCATTCTAAAAAATGAAAACAACTCGGTTGTAGGTTGTTGGTATGCATGGATGGCCGGTGTCACGAACTGAAAACTCTGCCTGTACAATCCTTCTCATTGCGGTCAATGCGCATGCGCTAACATGGGGAGATTAATCAGGTCGTGAACAACCTAACCCTAACCCTAACCCTTACAATAACCTTAACCCTAAATCTAACCCATGCTTCGTTCGGTCAAAGGGTCGCATTTTGTAAGTCCAAGATTGGCGCATGCGAGTTGACCGCAATGAGAAGGATTGTTCAGCAGAGGTTTCAGTTCGTGACGCCGGCCCTATCCCATGTAAAAGCCAAAGCAGGTCTGAACTGCTCACGGGAAGACCTGCGCCTTTAAACTCCCAAAAAAGATGAGTCGTGGAATATGAAATACACTGGTAATGCACCTCTAAGAATGACACATATGTAATACTTATTACGCAGCCAATATGGCTTACCAACAAAAACACAGACTGAGTTACAATTGGCGGAACAGAACTTACGATAAGTTCTGTTCTGCGTGTGTATCAAACTTTCTGACAAACACTGCAGCGGTAAAGTGGGCGATATATATAATATCAAAAGTCGCATTCACACACAAAAGGTTTAAAAACAAACCTCATTAAAATCAACGATCGATCCCTGTTCTACTTCTTTCGAATTGTCTACTTAATTTGCCAGCGTACCGACCACCCCCACCCCCCTCCCCCCCCCCACCCCCCTCGCCTCCAGCATAATCAAGCCACACACAAAAATTGGCATAAGCACACACGCAAACACACAAGTAAAACCAAAAGCAAAAAACGAACAAAACCAAGAAGAACAATAAACCAATAAAATGAAAGAAATAAACCCAAACAATACCTCCCCGCCCCTCGCCCTCCCAAAATTACAAACCATCTTGTTCTTTCCGTTTAAGTAATATGATACCCAAGATAAGAACAAACAAAACAACAATACAAATTTTTTTTAAAAAGCACACTGGAGAATACTACTTCTGGAATTCTTTCAAAAAAAAAATTCGTGCCGTGCCATTCCATCTTGTCACATAAACAAGACATCTTTGTCCATCCGGTTAAGATAATAGTGTAAATTCGTTCAACTAAAATCATGCCACGCCATTTCCCCGTGTCACCCAAACGAACAATAAGAAATGGCAAGGTCTTCTGAAAATAATCATGACCTCGATTCTTCAAAAAGTAGCACAGAGGGTTAATTATTATTGTAATTCAATCAAGTTTGCGTTTTAATGAAACAGATCCTGTGATTGGTCAGAATGCCCCAACTCATTAAAAATTACCGGTCATTAATTGTCGATAACCACTCGCTAAAAAATCCATTAACAACCTGCTGGCGAGGCGCATTGATACAGCCTCAACTAGTCTCGGTTAGCTTTGAGGGTCATTTTACAAGTAGGAAATATGAAGGCCAACGAAATACCGAGACCATAAGGTATGCGAAGTGATGACGTCGAATACGTGACGTAAGTTGAAGCATAAATTCTTCCGGACTACGTCAGTCAATTCCAAAGATTGCTTTTGTGATGAAAGAATTTGTTTTTAGAGTTTGCTGTCCAGAAACCCGTCAAAAAAGAAGGGAAAATGTGTGTGAAAGAAAACAAAACAGGAGCAGAGTGATACGATAGGAATACAGAGACATATTTCTTGGGACTTGACCCTTGCAGGTAGGTGGACTGAAAGTAGTGTGTGAACAGAACAGAACCAATTCTGTCTGTTTACAACCGCATGAAAGCAGGAAAGAGATCGTCGTCAGATTGAATTACAATAACATTAACATGCTTCCATTTGAAACTTCTCGGTCTTCATCGTGGATTGACGCCCTCCCAAAGTCTAATTGAAGCCCTCCGTCGCTTCGCTCCGTCGGGCTTCAATTAGCTTTTGTCGGGCGTCAATCCCCGATGAAGACCTCGAAGTTTCAAACGGAAGCATGTTTATGTGTAAGTATATTCTTCTCCTATTTTATAATCGCGCTAACTTTGCCAGCGTTCGTCAGCGAGACAGAAAGGACCTGAAGTTAAAGGGATAGTGATAATGTGTTATAGAGCAATGTGTTATTCATTGATATGTGTGTGACTGCGCGTTAAATTAATGTTATGTTGTCGTAGTATTTTGATTGTACAGCGCTTTGAGCAGGGTATACCCCGAATACATGCGCTATATAAATATTATGCATTATTATTATTAGTAGTAGTAGTAGTAGTAGTGTCTGCTTGTAGATGAGTCTCTTTTGTCCAAAAGAATCAATTATTGATTATATGTGAAATAAGTCAAATGATGGTGAAATATTTCTGTTCTTGGGGTGGTTGAACCATTTGCCCTTTCTTTTCAAAGTAGGACAAAGCAAGGACTCGGCGTAAAGAAAGCTTTGCATCGCGCAACGGACAAGTTTCAAACGTTATTCTTTATTTTTTAAAGGCACGTGTCCCAGAATTACGTCATACTACTTTGCTTCAAATGTATAAGTGTCAGTCGTTTTTCAAATGTTCAAAATTTGCTTATTCGTCGCAAGTTGTACCTTTGCTTTGGGACTTCCAATGTAGCTCATAGCCTTGTTGTTGTTTTCGTACTTCTCAATGTAAATGTCATGAATATACATATAACAAATCACTGATTAAACTAAACTGTCCTTTCTGTTTTGCCGTTTAACACCTGACGAAGTGAACATAGTAAACCTTAGTTCATTTTGGAGTGGCGCTCACAGGTACAACCAACTGGAAGTCGGTAGAGTTTCTCCACCTCATTCGGCGTTCCTTTGAAGTAGGTCACCTTCCGGAAGTAGTGCACAGGACGGCACCGCTCGCCTTGACTTCCGGCGGAAAGGCACTCATGACATGCGCAGTGGGCGACGAGAAGGGTGGCGGGTGTACGGGTGGGGTCAAAGTTGATGACCCAGTACCACGGACACGTAGATGTCCTCGGCAGAAGATCGTCGGTGGTGTCTGAAATAGAGTGAACATAAATTGTGGTAAAGTTCGATAACTCTGTCCCGAATTCACTCGCCCCTTCAACAGTCCGCCATGGAGTTATAACCCTTGCGCATGAACATAAAGTCAGTGGAATGCATTGAATTTGGAGGTGTAGATTATCGCTTTTCATTTGCCTCGATTTCATCACACGGCGAATGGTTCGCTCTATCTGTTTGCAAAGTTTCGCAAAGTTAAACAGCTATCTTGAGTTTTGGACATCATTCTTGAAATGACCCTCACTGTAATGCCAGGACTAACCTTGACCTGACCACTCCACAACACTGTGTCCTCAAACAGGGTCGAAACCTTGTGGTTTGATGTGAGACGATAATAAATGACAATTTTAAACCCAAAAAAAGAAAGAAAGAGACCACGCAAGGGGGAAAAGAATACTACTCATCTTCCGGAAGCGTTCCGACCTATTTCCTGTTGCGCTCTTTGGGTGGAACGGATTACCCACACAAAAAGATTCGTAACCATCCTTGGCCTAACCATAAGACTTAAGTATTGCGGAATTCCTGTTCAAAATATTTGTAAGGGTTCAGATTCCCCGTACCTGCATTAACTTTACAACATAAAACTCCAGCGGTATCGGTTGTATGGTAAAGATTTGCGGACAAATCTCTAGTCCTACACATTTCGGAGAGATCCGGTTACACCCCTCTCCCCCCCCCCCCCCCCCCCCTCAACCTCCGTTCAGTCAAAGGTGTTTTCCGCTGAGAGTAACTGGCGGACAGAAATAGACAGACACACAGACATACACGTACACACCGACACACATATTCAGAGCAAGTGAATGATAACACAGAAACAGGCACACTGAAGGAAACAGAAGGTTACTAAACAATTGGGCCCACAAAAAAAATAGTCTGTTTACGGTAACCCGACCGACCCTATTTTTTTCGCGCGACCCTAGACTTTTTTTTGGCATTTGGGAGAAAAAAAAAATTTAAAAATGTAAAAAAATAACGTAAAAATATGGTTTTTTGGAGAAAAAAAAAAATAAAAATTATCCCGACCTACCGACCCTATTTGTTTGGCCTATGTTACCGTAAACAGACCTCTTTTTTTGGGCCTTAGCAAGCAAGTATCCAAAAACAATGAAACTAGCATAAGTAAGTATGAAACAAACAGGCATGGAACGAGAAAATACAAATAAGAAGACCTCGAATAAGATAACAAAACAAAAAACACATACTAACCGGAGACGTTAACACAAACAGAAAAACAGTCAATCTTTGTTTATTTTTTCTTGAAATGTTTACTTTCTGAATATGTTTACTTTCTTTATATGTGCTCTTTTTTGATATTTTTACTTTCTTGTTAAGTTCGCTTTCTTGGTGTGCTTATTTCTCCTATAGTGCTTACTTGTGTGTGTGTGTGTGTGTGTGTGTGTGTGTGTATGTGTGTGTGTTTGTGTGTGTGTGTGTGTGTGTGTGTGGGTGTGTGGGTGTGTGTGTGCGTGTGTATGTATGTGTGTGTGTGTGTGTGTGTGTGTGTTTTTACTTTCTTGTTAAGTTCGCTTTCTTGATGTGCTTATTTTTCCTATAGTGCTTACTTGCGTGTGTGTGTTTACTTTCTTAAAGTGTTTCCTTTCTTAACATGTTAACGTCTACGGAGACTACGTTTTTCTTGACCAGCAAACCACTCAAATCAAGCCACTAAACAAAACCCTAAAAAACAAAAACATTTTAGCGGAACGAAATTCAGATGTGGATGGAGCAGTTGGCGCCTGGACGGGGCGGTGTGAGAGCACACCGGCACAAGGAACAGATATTAGGACAGCACAAAAACAGAAAAATACACACACACATTTCAAAAAACAAAAAACAACACACAACTAACCATGACGGGTTTTGGCGGGAACCGACACATTGCACGTGACGACTCCAGAGAACTGGATGTTCCTGACGTCGTTGCCACGCACGAGGTCTCTGCCTGCCAGACTGTCCCTGCCGTGGGCACGCCGGTAGTTCTTCTCCAGGTTCCACGACTCGTCCGTGTCTGTCAATGTGGCGCACATGGACGTCGTGATGGTCATCGTCATGCACAGGATGAGAGCCTTGATTGAAAATAAAATATAAAAAAATATTTAAAAAATAACATAAAATAAAATACAAGAATAGAACAAGAAGACATTGGTTGTGCAAGCAAGTTCTAAGCTGCGTGTCACGTATCATGAGTGGTATATTCGTCGTCGGCGTCACCATCATCATCATAATCATAATCAGTCGTCGTCGTCGTCGTCGTCGTTCTTCAAAACAGTTTTCTGAAATGATGAGAAATACTGCACCCTTCTACTAATAGCGCAGTGAGTAAAACCTTCTTTTTTTTCCACAGTAACTGAATAGCGCTACAAAACATTATCGACAGAATGAAAAAGGATTTGAACCTCTTTTGTTGTTCCTGCAGGTGTATGTTCGTACGACAAGACAAAATAGAGTCCGAAAGTAAGAATTAGAGAAATCACGAAAGAAAATAAATAAGAACAGAAAGATAAATAGGTATAGAGGCATAATATAAAAAATTAAAAAATAAAAAAAAATAGAAAAAAAATGGAAGGCAAACACGGAATAACGAAAGAAAGAAAGATAGAAAGTTAGTAAGCAAGAAACAATATTTTGTTAATAAGAAATAATAGACAAGCAAACAAATAAACAAACAAACAAACAAAATAAAACAAACAAAATCAAACTTCAAACAACAAAAAGAGGACAAGAGCCGTAAACTTTACTTACAATCACACCAAAAGCACCTCCAAACTTCATCTTTGAAGAGTTTGTTTCTCTGCCTGAAGTCTTCTTGCTTCGCTGAATCTGAAGCTTGCTTCAGTCGTGATGGTTCGTAACACTTTTAAAAGATGTCCGTAGCCCTGTTGATTCGATTTACAGTCGTTATATATCGTTCAAGTTCAAAACGCGTCTGTTGTTCTGTTGATTCGATACGTATGTAGCTTTATGCAACAGTCGTGCGTGATGGCTCCTGCAACTTCAAATCTTGTGTCTGTATAGTCCTGTTAATTCGAATAATTTCAAGCTTGCAGTAGTCGCAATATTTCGTATTCCTCTAGCTCCGTAAAACCTTCAAACCACTGACTAGAGTTCTTTTATTCTGTATAACTTCAAGCTTATCTTCTTTCCTGTATCTTTGATCAAGCTTATCTTCTTTCTGGTATCTCTATGATCAAATGTGAACGTGCCTGTCCTTTGTAGCTGCTTATATATACTCTGACTCCAACGTGAAATGGTTATTAACTAACTGACGTAAATCTTACGTATATCTAAACAAAAATCCCATTGGTGAAACGTACTTTGCTGTAAGTCATATTCAAGGGTCTAAAAAAACAAGAACTACTATGACATCATCCAACAAAAATCTCCGATAGTTAATTTATTTTCGTTCTGTAAATATGTTTGATGATTAAACGGGTATTCTCGAGTATCAACTTATTAGCCTATACACGAGAGACATGGTCATGTGATACTGCAAAATGTACTGAACATTAGATTAAATATACGTTCTTGTTTGCTGGATTATGAAATTGGGGGAAATTACAACATCTAAACATAGGTAGAAACCTTTGAACGATTGACTCAGATCTTTATAATGATCACAATGATGGAAATGTCTTTCAATTAATTATTTACAAAAGGTCAAGGTACAAATTATTGTCGCATAAAGTCATCACTGTTCACTCGGATAAAAGGGAAAGGCTTTTTCTTTTTGGCATTACAAAAAAGAGAGTATTGTTCCAATTTTTCCCAAGTTACGTACACCGTGTGAACAAATTATTAATATTGCGTCACTGTTGATTTCATGGGGCTACTTCCGACTTGCTTCCTCGTGTGGGTGAGTCACAGTCACACGCACGAGCATACACGCACGCACGCACACACGCGCACACTCACACGCACAAAAGTGTATGTGAGTATACACACACACAAACACTCTCTGTCTCTCTCTCTCTCTATCTCTCTCTCTCTCTCTCTCTCTCTCTCTCTCTCTCTCTCTCTCTCTCTCTCACACACACACACACTCTCTCTCTCTCTCTCTCTCTCTCTCTCTCTCTCTCTCTCTCTCTCTCTCTCTCTCTCTCTCTCTCTCTCTCTCTCTCTCTCTCTCTCTCTCTCTATCTCTCTCTGGGGAGAGAGAGGGGGAGGGGAAGGGGTGTAACCGGATCTCTCCGAAATGTGTAGGACTAGATATTTGTCCGCAAATCTTTACCATACAACCAATTCCGACATTTAAACTCGTGATCGTGATTTCTCGTACGTGCTTCAACTTCCCCCCCCCCCCCCCCCCCCCCACAATATACCATAAGATATCTTGAACCTTGTATAAATCATTCAGGCAAGACGTTTAATTCCGGATATTCATCAAGAGTGACAGAATTATTTCCGCAAGTTATATTTAGATACATTTAAATCACGCGGGCTCGTTTGAAACCTCAATGACATATTAACCGAGTGCACACACCCGCGCCAAGCTTGTTTCCCTCTTATGAGATTACACAGGTTTTCTGGATTTTTTCTTTTTTTAGGGGGTCTCTCTCTTTTTGTCTCTGTCTGTCTTCCTCTTTTTCTCTCTCCATCCCCTCCCTCCCTCTCTCTCTCTCTCTCTCTTTCTCTCTCTCTCTCTCTCTCTCTCTCTCTCTCTCTCTCTCTCTCTCTCTCTCTCTTTCCTTTTCATCTCTCTCCCTCCCTCTCTCCCTCCCTCCTTTCATCCCCGACTCTCTTTCTCTCTCTCTCTCTCTCTCTCTCTCTCTCTCTCTCTCTCTCACTCTCTCTCTCTCTCTCTCTCTCTCTCTCTCTCTCTCTCTCTCTCTCTCTCTCTCTCTCTCTCTCTCTCTCTCTCTTTCTCTCCGTGTGTGAGCGCGAGCGTACGTTTGTGTGTGTGGCAGAGAGAGAGAGAGAGAGAGAGAGGGTCTGTGTGTGTGTGTGTGTGTGTGTGTGGATGTGTTTGCAGAGATGGTTATGTTTATTTCTTCTGAAAATTATATCCCCTTGTCTAAAGGGCTTTTAAGGAAAAGTAGATAAAGTTACAACCACCTTAATATTTCGAAACACATTTTTGTGTGACAAATGTTCATGCCGTCTATTAAATTTTATCAGAATGATCAGGTGTAAGACCTCTAACGTAAAACCCTACCCCCCCCCCCCTCCCACCCACCAACATCCCCCTCTCCATAATTATACCCCATTGAATCGCATATCGGGAAACACGCAGACACAGAATCAAAAACTAGCCTTGCAACACACATTAATCATGGAAACATGATTTTGAAGCGTTAACAGTCGACCTGTTGAGTACTTGGGGGGGGGGGGGGGTGAGGGGGGGGGGGGGTATTTATTGCATGTGCACATAAGCTCATAAGAAATACAGAAACAATGTCGATATGCTTTACCAAAAAATTTTAAAAAAATTTAAAAAAGTTCAACTGTCTGCCTCTTTCCTTGTTAGACTGAGAACCTTACAGACTTGCACTTGGTTTCATTTTGAAACACTATCCTATTTACAGGAGTCTGGTATCGAATAAGTTGGTTGAGGACTATTATAGACTTCCTCAGGTCATGTGTTCGAATCCATGCCTGAACGGCCTCGGGTCAACGTTATGTGATCAGTTGTATGTGATGACTCAGAGACTGTTGTTTTAAACAGAATGTGATTCAAAATACATGTCATGAAATAGTTGACAAAAATGTGTGTGTGTGTGTGTGTGTGTGTGTGTGTGTGTGTGTGTGTGTGTACGTGCGAGTGCGTGTGCTCGCGTTGGTGTGCGTTTGTCTGTTTGTCGGTCTGACATTTGTTAGATAGTGCTTGAGTTGATTGAGATCACTTGCTGTTCCTACTTTTTTTCTTCTTTTTTTTCTTCTTTTTTCTTCTCTTTTTTGTTCGTACTTAGCAGCACTCCTATATTTCTTTTCCAAGTATCCAGGATTATTTATCGAAACAATGCATTCCTTAAACTGTTTTTAATTGATTGTTAAAACAGTCATTCCTAAGATATAAATAACCCTTGATTTTTTTTTTCATTGTTTTGGAAACATTTGAGCTGTACTCAGTGATGAATGGAAAAGAGTGTATGTCTTTCCGGTTTGAGGTTTTGACAATATCCGTTTTTCCTATTCTTACATAAAGTTTTTCTTATGGGCGTGTGTGTGTGTGAGTGTGTGTGTGTGCGTGTATGTGTGTGTGTGTGTGTGTGTTGTGTGTGTGTGTGTGTGTGTGTGTGTGTGTGTGTGTGTGTGTGTGTGTGTGTGTGTGTGTGTGTGTGTGTGTGTGTGTGTTTGTGAGTGTTTGGAACTCGAAATGTGTAGCTCTTGTTTGCTTAAACTGAAAGGCACAGCGAAACCGGATAGGTTTTTTTTGTTTTTTTTAATCCTGCCGGGACTTGTCTTTTAATATCGTATTGAAATAAATACTGTTTAATCTTGGGGTGTATCAAAACTAGGTTGCATGCTTTGCCACTGTTATTTCGAAACAGATTAAAATGAGATTTGTTTAATAGGAGGAAAATAGTACTTCGTGACACTGTTGAATCTGTTTCTTCGATAAAGCTTCCATACCATTTTTACTCAGATTGTATTTGTGCTTGACTTCCATGGCCTGTGTAAACATAGAATCTTAAACTCCGAAGTATGCAACAAACGCAGTTACAAACCTAAAGTTCACCCTCTAAGTTGCTCGTAGTTAAAAGCGTTCGCATCACGATGGTTAGTTGTTTGTTTTCTATATCTCTTCATTTTATTTGGCTATTCTCGACTTATTTGGCTATGTTTTACAAGACGGACAAAGCTTCGGGGTGAAATTGAAAAAAATCATCTCTACAAATAAAGAAACCGGTGTGACTTTGGCATGACGTTTGAAAAAGTTGACCGTTGCGTCTGCTTGAGGGAATACATGTTATTTACTGCGCTTAACGATGATTAGGCATCACTTCTATCGCTCTAAGTCACGAAAAACGATCAAGTTCAATAACAAAAATATTCCCGAACAGGACGTTTCAGGCTGATAGCTGTATATGTACTTACCAATCACAAACACATATTACGCCACGTTTATAACTGGGAGAGTGCATGCTTGTTGGAAACGTAAAATCCGAAGAAGACATGTGATGATTTACATGATTGTTCTTACGGGAAAGACGGTGGAAGATCTAAGACGATGAAGACAAAACAAACCTTGTTACCCCAAAATGTCAAAACACCAATGACACAAAGGAAATCAGCATTGAGTTATTGAAATCTTCTCCGAATAAACCATTACACGTCATGACATTTAGAACTTACTAGTAAACTTGATAATTATATCAGTCATTCTTCGCTGTTGGTGACAAAGCGATTCCCGGCCGGGGCATCCCTAAGACTTTAAAATTGACAATCTAGTGGCTGCTCCGCCTGGCGTCTGGCATTATGGGGTTAGTGCTAGGACTGGTTGGTCCGGTGTCAGAACAATGTGACTGGGTGAGACATGAAGCCTATGCTGCGACTTCTGTCTTGTGTGTGACGCACGTTATATGTCAAAGCAGCTCCGCCCTGATATGGCCCTTCGTGGTCGGCTGGGCGTTAAGCAAACAAACAAACAAACAAACAAAAGACAAAGCGATTAGGCCCTATCAGCTTGCATTGCGATACCTTTTGAACACTGTGTTTCTGTGTGTATGGAAAGCTGAATAAACAGCACAAGCAATGACAATCTAATCAGTCTTTAGTAATGTGGGGGAAAACGGGATAAAAGTGGAATTTTTCGTCCAACATCCGGAACAGACACAGCTGCGTTACACCATGTATTCTAAGAGGAAGTTTAAGTTTAGGTCCTCACTTTACAGAGATATATCAAGAACGAATGCCAAGGCATTACGTTTGCAAATAAAAAGTTTTACTGCAGCGATATTAATCGATATTTTTTTTTTTTTTTTTTTGGGGGGGGGGGGGGGGGGTTGCTCTGTTGAAAATACCTGCCTTCTCCCTAATGCGCAAAATCCATCTGAATTATATTACCATAGATCCTTCCAGGTCTTTGCGCGGGAAACGAGCAGTATTTCACTTGGACTCACATTAAGAGAAAATACAGCCAGATCGTTTGTATGAAGCGCAAGAATATTTTGCGGAATTAATTCCACAAAAGTGAAATTGGTGTCAGTTTTGATATTTGTCCAGCAAAATAGTCATTCTCTGGTAACATGCAGTCAGACAGTTGATTTTTGGCGGGTGTCTAATTTGAACGAGGCTCTAATCTCTCTAATTAAATGGTGTTCTTAAGTTGTGTATCCAAATGTTATTTTATTTGTTTGTTTGCTTAACGCTTAGCCGACCACGAAGGGCCATATCAGGACGGTGCTGCTTTGACATTTAACGTGCGCCACACACAAGACAGAAGTCGCAGCACAGGCTTCATGTCTCACCCAGTCACATTATTCTGACACCGGACCAACCAGTCCTAGCACTAACCCCATAATGCCAGACGCCAGGCGGAGCAGCCACTAGATTGCCAATTTTAAAGTCTTAGGTATGACCCGGCCGGGGTTCGAACCCACGACCTCCCGATCACGGGGCGGACGCCTTACCACTAGGCCAACCGTGCCGGTCATCCAAATGTAAAGTGTGCACGCTCTTGAAAGTTTGACGTTCAAAGTACTTTCCAGTTCATGGCATGTTTTTCTTTAAAGATAACTAAAGCTTTGGGTTGTAATTGTAAACGTAATCTATACAAATTACAACACCGAACCAGTTAGAATGTTGCGAGCCGTTGGGAAAAAACCTGGTGGGGGAAAAGAAACGTTGCACCTGCATGTCACGTGTTATGAAATATCACGATCGTATATTGCTCAAATTCATGAAAACTTATTCATTATAGGAATAGAACTAGTTCTGAACACGGATGCGTTGATTCATAGTTTAATATAGACTTGGCAGCGGCAAACGCATATTGTGCTACGTTTTTATTTGGAAGGCTGCATGCTGGTTGGGTATGCATATGAAAAGGCCTGACAGGACACAATTGTTTCTATTTGCGCAATGGTTCTTCCGGAAAGAAGGTGGAAGTTCCAAGACAATGAAGACTACAACAAACAACTTCATTTTCCAGAACAAGTTTGTAACGGAAACTTTCCTTGAGTTATGAGAATCGTCTGCGACCAAAAGAAACATACAACTCATAAAAAATACAAATACACATTAATGTCAATGGAAATTACGTAGATGGATTTACGTAAGCAAACAGTCTATAAGGCCTAAAAAAAAAATAGGTGTGGTTACGGTAACCCGACCTACCCTATTTTTAGGGGCCGACCCTATAACTTTTTATTACATTTTGTCAAAAAAAAAAAAAAAAAGGAAAGCGAGTGCAGAAAACGCAATGAAAGCGAAATCGCCCGAGTCGCACACTTATTTCCCTGTCAAGTAGGTTTAATTTGTACACATTAGAAAAAACAGTTAAAAAAAAAGTGATTGCCTCCCTTCCTACCCTATTTTTTTTTGTGGCTATGTTACCGTAACCACACCTATTTTTTTGTTGGCCTAATGTATCGCCTTAACACGTACACAGACACAGACACAGACGCACACATACATACTTACATTCACACTCAGACACAGGCACGGACACACACGGAAACCGACAGAGAGGCACAAATGGACACACACCGAACTGTTGTTGTACCTGACAAAAGGTTTTCCAATCAACGTGTTATTACAAAAGTGAAATAAATACTAAATATCACAATATATCAACAGAAACAGCTATATATCTGTCAAGTGTTAGCATTCAACTAAACAGGGGTTTGCTGTAAAGCATGAGCAAACAGTAGGTGAAGGGTGAGAGATTGATAACTTGTTTTGACGACACGAAACATCCAATCCCGTCCATGCAATTAACGTGTTTCAACATCCGGGTTTGAACACAACAAAGATGCACAAATATATTTAAAGAGGAAGTCAGACACTCCTCGTTTTACACGGATGTGTTGAGAACGAATGCTGAGGCAGCATATTTGCAAATTCGAAGCTTTTCCGTAGTAAAACATTAGAAAGATTGTAATTTTACCTTTGGCGGTGTTGCGAATATTATTCTTTCCCGTTTAAATGTAAATCATCATTTAAATCATCTGTTAAATGATCTGTTAAATCATCTGTTAAATCATCTGCTAAATCATCTGTTAAATCATCATCTGTTAAATCATCTGTTAAATCATCTGTTAAATCATCTGTTAAATCATCTGTTAAATCATCTGTTAAATCATCTGTTAAATCATCTGTTAAATCATCTGTTAAATCATCTGTTAAATCATCTGTTAAATCATCTGTTAAATCATCTGCTAAATCATCATCTGTTAAATCATCAAAGGTCTTTCCATGTTTTGTTTGTTTAGTTGGTTGTTTGTGTTCCTGCTGTTTGTTTGTTTGTTTGTTTTGGCGTTGTTTGTGTGCATGGAATAAAAACAGCCTTTCACTCAGACGCTTATCAAGGAATTACAGCTTGCTTTTTTTTTCTTTTTTTTTTGCGGAGTGGGATTTGTTTCTAATTTGATTTCTCCGATTGAAGTTTGTGTCTGTTTTAATAGCGATTCGGAGAAGAAAAAAAACATACTATGCAAACTAGAAAAGTAGCCAGACCCTTACATTTTAGTATTAGTCCGAGTGGAGAAGTGCTGTGAAAACTATCCTATGCAAATGTGTCTGTGATTTTTTTGTATAACGGTATACGCGAGAATGAAGATATCTGTAAATGTAAAACGTTGCTTTTCACAAAATCGGCGTGTTAGTCGTGTTTACTTGGGTTTTATTCTTCAAGTTTTCTGTAAAATAACCAACTTGACTTTCTGTATGTTGGGTTTTTCAGCTCTCTTTCCCTCCGAATATTGATACTATTTGAGCCTTATCGGCTTAAGTTTGCAACATTGCTTTTTGGCAATACGCCAAACCCTAAGGACTATCAAACCCAGGATGATCAAGATAATTAGTCAACATGTGGGGCCAATAATTAAGTGCAATCATTATGTACTTTAGTGTGTCAATTTCCTGAATACATTTCATCCAACGAGCTAAGTACATATCATTTTCCGGGTGTAGTTTTGAACGGACAAAAATGTTGCGACTTCCGGCAGCTCCCTTCCGGATGCTGGCGAATATCTTCAGTGCGAACGCGTGGTGTCACGTAGTTCAATCGCTCTTTGGTGGATCCAGAGTATAGAATTCAGGACAAATCTGATTTGATTTTGAATTTGTATTAAAGATACGACGGGCGCAGTGGCGTGGTGGTAAGACGTCGGCCTCCTAATCGGGAGGTGGTGAGTTCGAATCCCAGTCGCTGCCGCCTGGTGGGTTAAGAGTGGAGATTTGTCCGATCTCCCAGGTCAACTTATGTGCAGACCTGCTTGTGGCTTAACCCCCTCCGTGTATACACGCAAGCACAAGACCAAATGCGCACGGAAAAGATCCTGTAATCCATGTCAGAGTTCGGTGGGTTATAGAAACATGAACATACCCAGCATGCCTCCCCCGAAATCGGCGTATGCTGCCAGAATGACGGGGTAAAAACGGTCATACACGTAAACATCCACTCGTGCTAAAAAAACAACATGAGAAAACGTGGGAGTCTAAGCCCATGAACGAAGAAGAAGAAGAAGAAGAAGAAGAAGAAGAAGAAGAAGAAGAAGAAGAAGAAAAAGAAGAAGAAGAAAAAGAAAAAGAAGAAGAAGATTAAAATACCACCCTAAAGGCGTACACGTTCATGTTCATCGAAACAAATATGCCCAGGCTTTTCACGTGGGATAATACCATTTCTCCCCATACATAATTTGCATACCGAAACTTAACAACCTGGGTGCCTTCTGTGCATAATGAGAATACTTTTTAAGAACTAATTTCTTAACCGAGACTAGTTCTAATGTGCGGAATAAATTAATCAAAGAATTCCCACACTGCAAATCGAGCAATCACGATAATGAAATTTGGCATGAATCCAAGTGGGAGGAACGACCTTATCCTATGCAAAACCTGGGCAGATCTCAGATAGTAGACCTCACTGTTTTGACTGGAAGCACTGTGCATTAAAGAGGAGTCTGACTTTATCCCCGAGTACGCTAGTACTAGGGTCCAGCAGACTTTAATTGTCTGTGTGTGTGTCTCGACTTAACCCCTTCACTGCCCACCCCGTATGTAATACGTGGTCATTTTCGGTTTGTCCTATGCCCATAACCGTATCTCATACGTGGGATTTGTGTCAACAACATTTCAGGACATTTCTGAAAACTAAATGGGAGGTAACCACTGTCCAAGTACTTGTAGGGGTTCTAAACACATTTCTTTCCCATAGACCGTTCGGATAATGCTGTTATACTGTGGCAGTGAAGGGGTTAAAGGCATAGAAAGCTGATGAATATACATGCTAATTGCTTTACCCAGAGCTGGAGACAGACTAAATTAAGTTCCCTGCAAAATATTGTGGTCTAGGAGCCCTTAAATGTTGAGATATTTGAATTTTTATTTTGATCTAGATGGTCTTATTTATAGATTTGGCAACACTTGTAACGTTGATGCAAGGGAGCTAACACCGCGGCTTTGTTGACATCCTCACTTTTTCAGAGGCTAGAACAAGCTGTAATGCATGTATTATGGTCCGCGCATGGTGACATATCGTCATTATTATGGGGGCGAGGACGCCCCCATTCTATACGGATAGTTTAGAGGTTGACCATGGGCAGCGCCATTTTGTTGTGAAATACGTCATCAGTTTGTGTACACAGGAAGTTGTGACATCCGTCACCCTATGGGAGGGGTGAAGGCAACATTGTTCATCTGTAGAAAGTTGTGAAATCCGTCACCCTATGGGAGGGGTGACGTCAAAATTGGTCATCACAGAGTTTGTGTAACACAGGAAGTTGTGAAATACGTCACCCTATGGGAGGGGTGACGTCAAAATTGTTCAACAAAAACATGATATGTCGCATTGTGCAGGGTCAACTGCAACAAACTCAAACCGAGCCATTCATACCTAGCTGTATTTGAGAGACTTATATACCCGACATTTTTATTTCTTATTTTTAGCACAGGTGTAGGAAAAATCATGAACCAAAATGTTATTTATTTTCTAATTTAACATTTTTTTTACAAATATGACCATGGTCTTTTAAACATACAGTGACATTAAACATTGTTATGTTAAAAAAAAGAAAAAAGAAATAAAGCTTTTGTGCACAAATCAGAAAATACATTGTACATTTTACCTACAGGCCAAACAGTGTCTGTTGGCGGCAGAGGGCCCAGCAAGTTGCTATTTTTAGATCGATTAAAAGTTGTCAAGAACAGGCGCTTACATTTGGATGTGTCCACTGATAGTAGGTTTGGTTGTGATCAATCAGAATGATGTAGGAATAAAAATGTATGACAGTTTGGTATGATGACATGTAATTCAAATATGCTGAAATGTAATATTATACATGATATAATATTATTATGGCTGTTGCCATGACCATGAACCCCAAGAAAGGTTTAATGTTATGTAAAATCAAAATACCAAAATCAAGCACCTACTAATCTGGTCTACAGTGCGGCTTGGACCAAAAAAGGATGGACACGCAACTCGCTCAGCCAGCCAGCGCTGCGAGACTTACAGCGGCCAACTTCGCCGCGGCGCGCTCATTGGCTAAGTATTGAACTTGCGTCAAGGCCGATGCGCGTACATTCCCAGAATGTTTACTTTCGGTTAGATTCTTCGACAGCATTCGCAGAGGTGACTGCCGTATTGTGTACCGCAGTCAGAAGTAATTTATTACTTTTGGGAGTTTAGTAACGTGATATCAGTTTTCAATTGTTCGTTCACTTATATTGCTTTCAGATTTAACACACAAGAAACAGTAGCACGGTTTTCGTTGCGAAAATGTGCATTGGCAGTGCTACGCGATCGAATTGTGTATTATGTACACGCGGTGTTCTTCTCAGGAAAAGATCGAAGCGACATGTGACGTCAGTCGTTCAGCCCGCGAGCGGTGGGATGGGGGGGTTCACATGGTTTGTTTGTTTCAGAACCACACCCATATACACACATTTCACATGTAAACCATTTGTCCGCCCCCTGTCGATATTTATCGACTAAGTTCCTTGTATGGTCTTATGGTGCGTTTGACATCGATTGTGGGCAAACTACACTTTGTAAACACGGGAGTGCGTTAGTATGCCTTTAACAGCTTATTGCTGGGAAACTACTGGGCGCAGTTCGTTCAAAAGTTGATACACTAACTTGATAATAGGTCCGATTGATCGTATTAAAACTTCATAATGTTACCTGGGACCTAAATGCGAAATAAACCACACAAAAAAACGACTTGGCGGTGGGAGGAATTCGCGGTGCAACAGCCAGCCAGGCAGTCTGATAGAACGGTGCAAGGTCTCGGCAAACCAAGACTATGCCATGCTCGTAGCAAAGCCGCCGAATGGTACCGTAAACCAAGAATAGTGACGTAAGAAAATAGAATGTCGTCTTTTGATTTGGAACGTGACGTGTTTTAGAATGGAGATGTGGTAGTGTGTGTGTGTGTGTGTGTGTGTGTGTGTGTGTGTGTGTGTGTGTGTGAGAGAGAGAGAGAGAGAGGGAGAGAGAGGAGTGAGGGAGAGAGAGTGTGTGTGTGTGTGTGTGTGTGTGTGAATGTCTGAAGAGTACTCGGGTCCAGCGCGAGCGTTTTTTATTGTACGATTTTCAACCTTCTTTACCGTCAATTTTCATTTTGTCATACGGCCCGGCGCTCACGTATGTAACTTCAGCAGGACAGACGACGCACTGCACATTATCCCAGCCCGCTACACGTTGCGTGAATGGAAAACAAGTCAAGTACTCGTCATAATCCCTATCGCAGCAGCAATAATATACAGTGCGTCGTCTGTGCCGCTGTAACTGCGCACGTATATTCTGCCCTTAACGCAGTCAAAGGTTTCAATGCGTCGAGCGTCGTGCCCGAACGAATCGAAAACGCAATGTATTATGTTATTACATTTCATGTGCACTCCACTTGAAGGAAATACGTGTAAGCTTACGAACAGCTTTGTTTCCGCGTTTCATTCAATGACGTTGCACACATGTTGGAATTGCCAATTAGTTATTTGATTGTTTGTGATGAATTAAACGATTTGGAAACAGGGTAATAGGTTACTAGTGAACAATAAAGTTAATCATCAGACACCGATATTGGGGGGGGGGGGGGGGGGGGCAAGAAATACGCAAGAAAGAGCGGTAATGTGTAAAAGTCGCGCCTCGAAGGAATTCATTGCTGCAAACTCTTTCATTTAACGCCGAACTGCACCCTAACCTAATGTACGATTTCTGTTTTGTCCCGACTTTTAATTTTCTTTCTTTCTTTCTTTCTGTGTATGTGTGTGTGTCTCTCTTCTTCTCGTCTTCTTCGTTCATGGGCTGAAACTCCCACGTTCACTCATGCTTTTGCATGAGTGGGTTTGTACGTGTATGACTGTTTTTACCCCGCCGTTCAGGCAGCCATACGTACGCAACTTTCGGGGGAAGCATGCTGGGTATTTTCGTATAACCCACCGAACTCAGACATGGATTACAGGGTCGTTTTCAGGCGCACTTGCTCTTGTGCTTGCGTGTTCACACGAAGGGGGATAAGGCACTGGCAGGATTGCACACACATTGACCTGGGAGATCGGACAAATCTCCACCCTTAACCCACCAGGTGGCCGCGGCCGGGATTTGACTTCACGACATTCCGATTAAGGAGGCCGATGTCTTTTCCACTAGGCCACTGCACCCGTCTTGGGTGTGTGTGTGTGTGTGTGTGTGTGAATGTGTGTGTGTGTGTTTGTTTGTGTGTGTTTGTTTGTGTGTGTGGGGGGGTGTGGGTGTGTGTGGGTGGGGGGGTGTGTGTGTGTGTATGTGTGTGTGTGCGTGCGCGTGTGTGTGTGTGTGTGTGTGTGTGGGTGTGTGTGTGTGTGTGTGTGTGTGTGTGTGTGTGTGTGTGTGGGAGGGTGGGTGGGTATGTGGGTGGGTGTGGGTGTGTGTGTATTTGTGTGTGTGTGTGTGTGTGTGTGGGTGGGTGGGTGGGTATGTGGGTGTGTGTATGTGTGTGGGTGGGTGGGTGGGTGGGTGGGTGGGTATGTGGGTGGGTATGTGTGTGGGTGTGTGGGGGGGGTGGGTGGGTATGTGGGTGGGTATGTGGGTGGGTGTGGGTGTGGGTGTGGGTTCTATCTGTATCATCGTACAAAGAAAATCAATGTGCATCTGTATCATAATTTAGTGTTTGTCTTTCTGTTCACTTGAAAGACCACGTGGTCGAAGTACAGTGACTGTACGGTGTGTTTTTGTCTTGAATTAAACGTTCGAGTAACCGTTCTTGTTCACCGGCACGGTTGGCCAAGTGGTAAGGCGTCCGCCCCGTGATCGGAGGTCGTGGGTTCGAACCCCGGCCGGGTCATACCTAAGACTTTAAAATTGGCAATCTAGTGGCTGCTCCGCCTGGCGTCTGGCATTATGGGGTTAGTGGTAGGACTGGTTGGTCCGGTGTCAGAATAATGTGACTGGGTGAGACATGAAGCCTGTGCTGCGACTTCTGTCTTGTTTATGGCGCACGTTATATGTCAAAGCAGCACCGCCCTGATATGGCCCTTCGTGGTCGGCTGGGCGTAAAGCAAACAAACAAACAAACAAACAAACAAACCGTTCTTGTTTTTTTAATTCTGAATCTTGGAACGCTTGCAGTCAGTCTGTTTTTGGATTCTGTACCCTTGGAAAAAGGGGATAGTCACGCTGAATGTGTTCCGCTGATTTGCCACGTCGAACATATGTCTCATGATTCAAAATAAACCTGCACGTCGTTTTACGTTTGTTTTCCCTCTGAGAACTGGATATAGATAATAAGTAACAAGACATAATTATGATGTTCATATGTAATTAGTATTGATTAATTCAACACAAAGTTTACGCCGATGATGAAACAGTATCGACACTTAAATAGCATTTCGATGCATACACTTTTACATACATGTAATATTTTGTGTCACAGGGCATGGGGGTTGTTTATTTTAACAAACACTTCATGCAGATCACGCAAATGGGGGACTAACTCTTGGGTACTTTACTGCCAATGTATAGAGTTTGTGTCACGTTTCATCGGGGTTCGCTCATGGTTCTTTTTCGTTTGTTGTACGATTGCATTCCAATCCGCTTGTTTGTCTGCTCGCTGTCTTTCATTGTTTCGGTGGCAAAAGGTTTGAATTTGGGAAACAAAGGATCTCAAAGTCCATCCCTGGGTACATTTTCTACACGCATAACCTGGAAAAGACAGACTCATTCACCTCCCATAGACAAGAGAGTGATCGGGCATTTGAAAATGTGTGTTTGTGTGTGTGTGTGTGTGTGTGTGTGTGTGTGTGCGTGCGTGTGTGTGTGTGTGCGTGTGTGTGTGTGTGTGCGTGCGTGTGTGTGCGTGCGTGCGTGCGTGCGTTCAAGTGTGAGTGTGTGTGTGGGGGGGGGGCATTGGTTGGGTGTTGGTTCGTGCATGCGTACGTGCGTGCGTGCACGTGGCTGTGTCGTTGTGTCCGTGTCTGTCTGTGTCTGAGTTTTGTCAGTGGACCACTAAAAGTCTTGCTGCTTTTCGCGTGTTCTCAATTGCTTGTTTTTCGTGAGTTTCGGTCTGTTTTGCCTGTTTTAATTCAAATGTAATGCTGTAATACGTCACACGGTGTAAGTCCAGCTCCGTTTACTGTCCATGCTAAATGTATATTTTAAAGCTAGGCCTACGGCGGTTAAAAAATACCCAGGACAATACCTACAGGTAAGGCCAATCAAAAATATATGTTGGTTAAGGGTAACCCGACCGACCTTATTTCTTCCCGCCGACTCTAAAACTGTTTTTACAACAAAACAAAACAAAACAAAACAAAACAACTCTGGCACATTTTGCAAACCATACCGAGACTAAAAATAAAAAATAAAAATAAAAAAAGCCGACCTACCGACCCTATGTTGGGGGATTCATGTTACCCAAAACCAATATCTATTTTTGTTTGGCCTAAAGGTTTCTTAGAATTGATTCTTTCGGCATGTCGGATGATTGTCTTCTCTCGTGTTTTTCCCTTTCGCCCACAGTCCGTCACACATTCCTCACTCCCACCTCACATTCCAATAGGAGTGTCCATCTGAAACTTCACAGTATGTGTCACCATCCGGGATATATGTCCGATTACAGAGGGCTGAAGGTTAAGATTCTCTGTCTCTCTCTCTCTCTCTTCTTCTTCTTCTTGCGTTCGCCGTCACACCATCAGTTTAGTCTGCGAGGCGAATGACGTCGTGGCTTCCTCAGTGGGCGAGCGCCATGAGTGTCGCTTCTATCTGATGGTGTCATGGTTGGCGTTGATGCGTGGTACCATGGTTTATTAGAGTGCGCCGTGCAGCCCAGTACCTCCGTCTTCAGCACTCGAGGTTTCTGTCGGGGTTGCCTCACCCTTAGCTCATGGCCCGTACGTCCTACCCTGAGAGCACAGGGGGGAGGATTTGCCGGGATCCCACCCGGAGCTAGGGTTTTAATGCGCCCATAATCGCATTAGATGAGTCCCGTCGAAGGGCGATGGACCATTTCGAAGAGAGTAGCAGTGCCGCCTGCTACCCCACTCCACCCTGGTAGGAAACACCGCCAGTTTGGTCCGCCGCGGGCGC
This sequence comes from Littorina saxatilis, assembly GCF_037325665.1. Classification (NCBI taxonomy): domain Eukaryota; kingdom Metazoa; phylum Mollusca; class Gastropoda; order Littorinimorpha; family Littorinidae; genus Littorina; species Littorina saxatilis. The sequence goes on from NW_027128561.1 coordinate 32,801, forward strand.
AAGCGGCTGGTCTTCATATCTGAAGTCCGTTCCCCTATCCGCCACCCGGGGACGCGCTGGGTTGGGGGTGGTCGCCCCACTGAAAGTCCCACACTGGGTTAAAGAAGTTCAGCCTGTCCCAGCCTGTCTCTCTCTCTCAATCAAAAAATCAAATCAAATCAAATCAAATCAACTTTATTATCTCACATGGAGAAATTGCAGTGGGGGGGGGGGGGGGGGGGGGGGGGGCATTGGTTGGGTGTTGGTTCGTGCATGCGTACGTGCGTGCGTGCACGTGGCTGTGTCGTTGTGTCCGTGTCTGTCTGTGTCTGAGTTTTGTCAGTGGACCACTTTCTACACGCATGTAATGTTTCTAATGTAACATAAAGACAAACAAAAGAATACAACATTAATATTATATTTGAATATAATTATGTTCTAAATAATAACATTGTTCTCGGCTAAACACCAAGGTAACAAGAAAGGCATGACATTGGAACGGCAAAATTGTATAGGCATAGATAAAAATGTCCACCAAATACCCGTGTGACTTGGAATAAAGTGTAAAAAAAAATTCCATCTCACACGGCATTAAGTCTCAGGGCTTGGAAACATGAATACACGCATGCAGGAAAAAAAAATGGGTAGCGCCGTATACTGTATGGCAGCTCGCTTTCCCCAGGGAGAAAGCAGCCCGAATTTCTGTGAGGTTACCCTCATGGACTATAATATAAAATCTTATCCTTATCCTTATCCTTAATTTATGACAATACAAATTATAACGTTACGTTCACTGATCTTCAACCCAGTGGTCTTTTAAGTGGACACAGACAAACACTCATACATGATACAGAAAATAAACTTATCTGTCCAGAAACTTGCCCAAAAGACATCAGCGAGACCTCTCTCTCTCTCTCTCAAGCACACTTTTGAATTTTTTATTTTTATTTTGTTGTACTTTTCCCTACATAATTATTTTTTATTTGATGTTTTTTTTTAATTATTTGAATGTTTTTTTTATTTTTTATTTTTTTTTATTCTTCATGTTTGTTCTTTGTTTCATGTGTGTATTATAGTAGGGACTAGCTGTAAGAAATGACCATATGGACCTAATGCTATCATCCCTCGGTAATAAAGTTTTCGAGTTCGAGTTCGAGTTCGAGTTCGAGTTCTCTCTCTCTCTCTCTCTCTCTCTCTCTCTCTCTCTCTCTCTCTCTCTCTCTCTCTCTCTCTCTCTCTCTCTCTCTCTCTCTCTCTCTCTCTCTCTCGCTCTCTCTCTCTCTCTCTCTTACTCTCTCTCTCTCCCTCCCTCCCTCCCTCTCTCCCTCCCTACCTCCCTCCCTACCTTCTCTCTCTCTCTCTCTCTCTCTCTCTCTCTCTCTCTCTCTCTCTCTCTCTCTCTCTCTCTAACCGGCACGGTTGGCCTTGTGGTAAGGCGTCCGCCCCGTGATCGGGAGGGCGTGGCTTCGAACCCCGGCCGGGTCATACCTAAGACTTTAAAATTGGCAATCCAGTGGCTGCTCCGCCTGGCGTCTGGCATTGAGCGAGTTTTCGCGAGGAACAGGGTTGAGCTATGGTAGGGTCACTGCGCATGTCTGGTTTTTTTCTTCGCGGAAACAAGATGGCGACAAGCGCGTTACGGATTTACTGTTGTGGAGAGTTGATGGACGACGATGATGAACAAGCAGTACTGTTTTATTGTTGATGTGAATGTAATGCCAAAACATCGAACTATCGATTCGAACGTCAATGAAGAAGTGAGCGTGAAAATCGAGCGCAAAACAGCCGGGTAAAAGTTCAGGGCGCTAAAGTACATTTGAGCCGAAATCGCACCCAAACTCCTGTTGACCTCATTTCTTCCCAAAATAAACATCACTGCTAAAATAAAATGCATTAAAACCAAGACAGTATCCAACCCAGTATCCTTAATTTTTGAAAGGCTAAGTGATTTACAACAAATGTCTTCTCACAATCCGTAACTTTGTCAAAAAATATTTGCAGAAGTTTCTCACCTCGCCTTGGCAGCCATCTTGGAACTGGAGAGACCCTACGCAGGAAGCAAGGTTGAAAGTTGGTTAACCGGTGACGTCACTCCAGTCGTACCGGACCGAGTTTTTGCGACCTCCGGTTCGACTCGAGTCACCTTAGTTGACGCTAAAACTCGCTCCTTATGGGGTTAGTACTCGGACTGGTTGGTCCGGTGTCAGAATAATGTGACTGGGTGAGACATGAAGCCTGTGCTGCGACTTCTGTCTTGTGTGTGGCGCACGTTATATGTCAAAGCAGCACCGCCCTGATATGGCCCTTCGTGGTCGGCTGGGCGTTAAGCAAAACAAACAAACTCTCTCTCTCTCTCTCTCTCTCTCTCTCTCTCTCTCTCTCTCTCTCTCTCTCTCTCTCTCTCTCTCTCTCTCTCTAAGCTTGTTTAGACTTTAGAGTTACACGCATCATCAATAGAAGCGTTTTTAATCGTAACAACTATAGAACTATCTCGCTGAAAGAGGTATCTCGCTGAGCATGGCAATTTTCCTTGTTTTAATAAGGACAGTAACAATTTTGAGTCTTGAGTGTTGAGTGTTGAGTAAAGATGATGAAACCGTGTAGAGGTACTCACAATTTGAGTGCGTTTTCAACTTCGGCAACTTTATTTCGTTAGCACTGCAACGAACAAACTTCACAGTTGGACTCTTAAAATTCAAAATCGCAGAAGTGCTACGTATTTGCGTTGATTCTGATCGAGCCATCATCTCTTCCGATTTCAGAACTGGGCAGAATGATTTATGCTGTCTACAAATGTTTAAAGGCACAAAACTTCTGGTAAAAGCTGTTTGGCTCACCATCTCAGATCTGACCAGGTGTGTGCATTGGATATAGAGAATACTACATGGCTTGCTGTGTTGTACCAGATTTACACGAGGTTTTTTTTTTTAATATTGAACTGCGAGCGAAAGTATTCTGTTCAGGGCCGGACTAGGCGAAGAGGAGGGGGGGGGTTGCCAGTGGTGGCCCAGGGGGATGTCCCCCCTGGCGGCAGGGGCGGATCAGTTCATTTTATGACTGGTTTTTTTAAAAAGTATATTGTGAAGATATGGGTGTGAAGGCGCGAAACGCCGAGCCGACGGCGCGAAGCGCCTAGCTTGCTAGGGGGGTCCGGGGGCATGCCCCCCCGGAAAATTTTGAAAAAAAGGATGCAAAATGGTGCAATCTGGTGCATTCTGAGGATGATCATTACCAGTTTCAGGCAGCAGATTTTGTCACTGATTAATACCCCAAAAATTGAAACTCAATGTAAAATAAAGAAATGCATACCTCATTCAATATTTTTATTTTTTGGCTGGGGGGGGGTCCGGAAACCCTAGAACCCACCCCCCCCTCCCTCCCCCTCATTGTGGGGGTCAGGGGGCGAAGCCCCCTGAAGCTGACGGGTAGGTCATATTCTGAGATAGGAAAATGGTCGCTCCTTGCATGAAACGGCATAAAATAAGCAATAATAAAAAAAAAATTAAATAAGTAAGGTACATGTTTAGGCTAGGGGAGGGGTTGCGCAACCCCCATAACCCCCCCGGTAGTCCGGCCCTGCTGTTTATGCTACATACTGTACTTACGTTTATTTTACTGAAAATGTCCTGCAGTCGAGGCAGCTAAATTGAAGACGCTTGTTTTGGAACCTCGATCTCTTCTAAAGTCTCGTGCAATCTATTACGTCAAAGTAAAGAAACGTCACTCTGAAAGTGTGGCGTGACGTGTTAGTTCTAAAAATTCATCGGGGTAATTAGCGAGTTCAATTTTTTGTTTCTATAATGACGTTTGTCTCGGTGACTTTGGTATCATAAGCAGTGGAAAAACAGGTCCCTGCCAGACTTGCTTGACATGACCTCATTTACATGATATACACACGTGTGATTTGAACGATTATTATCTCACGAGTGTCTCTCTCACGTATGTAGGATAAAAGACCATTCCCACGCTTGAACTGACACGAACCAAACAATCAACACTCTCACTGCCCGCTGTGACAAAAATACCCGTGTGACTTGGAATAATAGGCCGTGAAAAGTAGGATATGCGCCGAAATGGCTGCGATCTGCTGGTCGATGTGAATGCGTGAGGTATTGTGTAAAAAATTCCATCTCACACGGCATAAATAGATCCCTGCGCCTTGAGTCCGAGTCTGGAGATACGCGCGCGATATAAGACTTCATTACCCGCTATTACGAGCTAGTCGTGTGACAGAGTTTTCTTGCACACGAGACTGTAGATGTTTCACGACGGCTTTAGCCGGAGTGAAACAGCAGCAGTCGAGTGTGCAAGAAAACTCTCTGTCACACGACTAGCTCGTAATGGCGATTATGTCTCACAGCTTCAACAGAGGAGAGAACAAACACATTTTGCGTACTCACGCTTGATAAACCTAAACACAGGAGCAGCCATTGTGGAGAGATCTACTTTTTGACGAAAGTGACCGAACAACTATAAATGACGTCTCGGTATATGTGAATGACGTCACAGTCATCGTCACAGTCTGTATCTTTTGAAGCATTGCAATCTTCATGACGTCTTTCTGTGTCTGCATCCGCGAAATGTTTGTTCTTTCCGGGATCTTTGTCATCTATGTTCATAACTCTGTCCTTCTAGATTCAGACTAACAGGCCTCCTGAGCGAGCCACTTTCCAAGGGCAGCTAAATTCGCGTATGGAAACAGTACTGTCGTCTGGGATGCCGTTTTCAGTATTCTCAGCGTTGAAGAATTTGTAAAGAGAAGAAACGATAACAGCAGGAGAAATAAAAGTCGTGTGTGCATTTTGGGGTTTTTGGAGGGACGATTTCGAGTTTGAATCCGTTCTTGCACATGCTCCAAAGCGTGTAACATACAATCTTGCACACGTTTGCTTTAGTAGTGGCAAAGAAGGAAAGCGTGTGACATATAACATTGTAGTGAGTTAGAATGTTTGATGACAGGGCTCCCCAAAGTGCGCGTCCCTGCGTCCTAGACGCGTTAGAAGCCGAAATCACGTACTAGAAATTGATGGAGGGGGTCCCGGGACGCACTGAATTTACGTTATCACACACGTTATCGCACGCACACACACACACGTAGGTCCTCTTTACACCCCCGGTATAGGGGTGTGTATAGGTTTCACTCGATGTGTTTGTTTGTTTGTTTGTGTTCGCATATAGATCTCAAGAATGAACGGACCGATCGTCACCAAACTTGGTGAACAGGTTATATACATTCCTGAGACGGTCCTTACAAAAATTGGGACCAGTCAAACACACGCTTAGGGAGTTATTGGTGGATTAAGATTCTACAAGGACTTATAGAGGGACATATTAATGGTCAAAGGGAAATAACCTTCTCAGTTGGTGGCAGTGAGAATGGTAAGGACGGGGGTGTTTTTCCTACCTCGGAGGAATTTCTTGTTTCAGACTGTAGTCATCAGCTAACATTACACAAAAAAGACCAAGGGGCAAAAGTGTGCTTGTGTGCTGCATTTAACAAGGTAAACTTGAAGTATCCTCCTCGACTATTCTGGTAAGAAAAAAACCACCCTTAATGTGACCCTCCACCACGAAATGAGTCGCATGTCACCTCGCGCGGTTCTGCGCTAGGCTTAATATAAGTCCGGGGAGTGTCTGGTAACAGTGTGAGGGTCACCTTAGTCACAGGCTTATAACTCAAACAGTTTTCGCTCTTTTCTAAAACGGTTTTCACCACTGGATAGAGCATAACAAATCTCTTTAGGAAAATGTACAAATATGAAAATCATGCAAAGGTGACATGCGACTCATTCCGTGGTGGAGGGTCACCTTTCATATCACATTACTCGCGCTCACAACGCATTAAAAATGTACACAGGGGGTTTGGGGATCCGGCACTCTTGGGACCCTCTAAAACTCCGCTTAGGGGGTCCATGGGTTCTCTAAACATTAAAAGCGAGGGTCCCGGGCACCTCTAGGACGGGCGTCCGTGGGGACCCCTGTGATGAATTAATTTCTTCAAAATTGTAAAAGGATGGATGATTTCATCTCATGTAAAAGGGGCGGGGATGTAGCTCAGTCGGTAGCGCGCTGGATTTGTATCCAGTTGGCCGCTGTCAGCGTGAGTTCGTCCCCACGTTCGGCGAGAGATTTATTTCTCAGAGTCAACTTTGTGTGCAGACTCTGCTCGGTGTCCGAACACCCCGTGTGTACACGCAAGCACAAGACCAAATGCGCACGAAAAGGATCCTGTAATCCATGTCAGGGTTCGGTGGGTTATAGAAACACGAAAATACCCAGCATGCTTCCTCCGAAAACGGCGTATGGCTGCCTAAATGGCGGGGTAAAAAACGGTCATACACGTACAATTCCACTCGTGCAAAAAACACGAGTGTACGTGGGAGTTTCAGCCCACGAACGCAGAAGAAGACAGAAGAAGATCTCATGTAAAATCCTGGCCAGTTCAGAGATGGTGAGCGGAACGAACTCAGTATTTACATGGGAAGGAGTGTGTATTATTTTTAAATCTAAATTATTTAATCCAAAAGCAAGATTGGTATGGTATTGGAACGTTTTATTTATCGTTTTATTTATCGTTTTATTTATCGTTTTATTTATCGTTTTATTTATCGTTTTATTTATCGTTTTATTTATCGTTATATTTAACGTTTTATTTATCGTTTTATAACAAAACAAAACGTTACAATTATATTAGATTCTGAATTTTGAAAGGATAAAAAAAAAGTGTGCCCGTACAATTTTGAGAGAACAAAAAAAGTGTGCCCGTAGAAACGTGAAAGAAACGTTGGCCTTTCACGGACGATCCCTTTAAGTTTTGCTAATCTGATGTAAATATTCCATTCATCAATAACTCATTGACAGCGTGGGAGTCAATCAGATAAGCGAGACGTTTCCGTGTGAAGCGTGAAATGTTATCCAAGTATGCTTGCCTGTTTGCTTTATTTCCTGTTTGACCGTGTAATATTTAGCGTGACGATCCTCTTGAGAAGACGAGTGAAGAGAGAGAGAGGGTGAAGGTTGATTTACATTTGCAATTCATGTTATCACACACTGCAGTACTCACTCAAGCACGCAGCACGCGAGCACTCACACATAAACACGCACGCATGCTTACACACTCGCACACACAGATCTACACACGCGCGCGCGGGCACATATACACCCTCCCACACATACACGCGCGCGCACACGCATGCTCGCACACACGCACACACGCACACACACACTCTCACACACACACACATACACACACACACACAGGCAAAGATATTAAATGCATGAACCTCGCGGTCAAAGGCAAAGGTTTATTGCTTTAAATCTCAATTTGACAAGAAAAAAAATAAGAGTGGTTACTGAGTCACTCACCGTTTATACGGAAGGACATATTTTAGATTTCAGAAAATAAGTAAGGGGGAAAGGGAGTATTAGAGAAAGAGAGAGAGAGAGAGAAAGAGAGACAGAGACAGAGACAGAGCGAAAGAGACAGAGAGAAAGATAGATAGAGAGACAGAGAGAGAAAGATAGATAGAGAGAGAGAGGCGGACAGACATATTGAGAGAGACAGACAGACAGACAGACAGACAGACAGAGACAGAGACAGACAGACAGAGAGACAGACAGACAGAGAAAGAAAGAGAGAGAGACAGAGGTTTTCGGAATTGGAACAATGTATGTAAGTACGAGAGAATTCAATTCAGACAATATGGTTTATTCACTTAAAAATGAATAATGAAAACAATATGGCTTATTCACTTACACAAGAATTGGTTCAACCGCCTCCAAACAAAATAGTCCATTCTCTCCAAAAGAAATTTGGTTTCCGACAATATGAATCATGCATTAACAGGCCAATTGTTTTTATTTTTTTTTAGCAAAATTGATTAATTAACACACACATCAATATAAATATCACCAAATGGGTCTTATGCTCTGACAAAAATAATTATTTGCACAGTTTGGAGCGTGCATTATTAGTAGGAATTGTTTACACAATACAGCGTGTGCATCAATAACAGAAAACAGGGTTCTGATACTCCAAGAATAGTCTTATGCACCAACAAGAAAAAATCAGCCACTATGGCTTTTAAGCGCAAAGAAAAAGACTTCGAGCTAATATAACTTTTGCAGAAAAAAAATTCAAGCCAATATAGCTTATGCAGAAAAAGATTTCGAGCCTATATGCAGAAAAAGATTTTGAGCCAATATAGCTTATGCAGAAAAAGAATTCGAGCCAACATAGCTTGTGCAGAAAAAAAAATTCAAGCCAATATAGCTTATGCAGAAAAAGATTTCGAGCCTATATATGCAGAAAAAGATTTCGAGCCAATATAGCTTATGCAGAAAAAGATTTCGAGCCGATATAGCTTATCTATCTATACATATAAATAAAAGAGAGTGTCTGTCTGTGTGTGTGTCTGTGGTCGCCATACCTCTGAGATGGCAAGAGGCAGGAACAAGATAGTGTGCACGTACACTCCCTAGGTGCCGCAGATGTGCACCTGGGTTTTAGTTTCTTGATTCATTGTTTCCTTTCTCAGATTATGGACCTCCCATTTATTGAATACAGCCTATATGGTGCAAGACCAGTTCAGTGCCTACTGTTCACCTGTAGCAAGCACATCATGCCAGTGATATTAGAGACTCGCTGTTGCTCCTATGAGGGGAAGAAATGAAGAATGAAAAATTAACTGGACAGTTCCGGAAATTTCTAGAAGGTAAGGGAGATAACTCTTTTTTGTCTGTGGTCGCCATACCTCTGAGATGGCAAGAGGCAGGAACAAGATAGTGTGCAGTACACTCCCTAGGTGCCGCAGATGTGCACCTGGGTTTTAGTTTCTTGATTCATTGTTTCCTTTCTCAGATTATGGACCTCCCATTTATTGAATACACCCTAAATGGTGCAAGACCAGTTCAGTGCCTACTGTTCACCTGTAGCAAACACATCATGCCAGTGATATTAGAGACTCGCTATAATTGCTCCTATGAGGGGAAGAAATGAAGAATGAAAAATTAACTGGACAGTTCCGGAAATTTCTAGAAGGTAAGGGAGATAACTCTTTTTTGTCTGTGGTCGCCATACCTCTGAGATGGCAAGAGGCAGGAACAAGATAGTGTGCACGTAAACTCCCTAGGTGCCGCAGATGTGCACCTGGGTTTTAGTTTCTTGATTCATTGTTTCCTTTCTCAGATTATGGACCTCCCATTTATTGAATACAGCCTATATGGTACAAGACCAGTTCAGTGCCTACTGTTCACCTGTAGCAAGCACATCATGCCAGTGATATTAGAGACTCGCTATTGCTCCTATGAGGGGAAGAAATGAAGAATGAAAAATTAACTGGACAGTTCCGGAAATTTCTAGAAGGTAAGGGAGATAACTCTTTTTTTGTATCCAAACAAAGGAGGTAAAGCTAATCATAATGGGATAGCGAGCGTCTTAAATTGCAACAGGGCTCCGCTTACTCCCGGGCGAAGAGAAAGAGAGTGTCTGTCTGTCTGTGTGTGTGTGTGTGTGTCTGTCTGTGGTCGCCATACCTCTGAGATGGCAAGAGGCAGGAACAAGATAGTGTGCACGTACACTCCCTAGGTGCCGCAGATGTGCACCTGGGTTTTAGTTTCTTGATTCATTGTTTCCTTTCTCAGATTATGGACCTCCCATTTATTGAATACACCCTATATGGTGCAAGACTAGTTCAGTGCCTACTGTTCACCTGTAGCAAGCACATCATGCCAGTGATATTAGAGACTCGCTATTGCTCCTATGAGGCGAAGAAATGAAGAAAGAAAAATTAACTGGACAGTTCCGGAAATTTCTAGAAGGTAAGGGAGATAACTCTTTTTTTGTATCCAAACAAAGGAGGTAAAGCTAATGATAATGGGATAGCGAGCGTCTTAAAATGCTACAGGGCTCCGCTTACTCCCGGGCGAAGCCGGGCTTAACTGCTAGTACAAAATAAAATTTCGAGCCAATATAGCTTATGCAGAACAATATTTCGAGCCAATATAGCTTATACAGAAAAATATTTCGAGCAAATATAGCTTATGCAGAAAAAATCGAGCCAATATAGCTTATACAGAAAAATACTTCGAGCCAATATAGCTAATGCAGAAAACGACTTCGAGCCAATATAGCTTATGCAGAAAACGACTTCGAGCCAATATAGCTTATGCAGAAACAAATGTCGAGCCAATATAGCTTATGCAGAAAAAAAATGTCGAGCCAATATAGCTTATGCAGAAAAAGACTTCGAGCCAATATAGCTTATGCAGAAAAAGACTTCAGGCCAATATAGCTTATGCAGAAAAATACTTCAGGCCAATATACCTTATGCAGAAAAAGATTTCGAGCCAATATGGCTATTATGCACTAACGTGAAACATTTCAACCAATATGGCTTACGCTGTTAGTAAATCTCAATTGTTTTTCACGGGCACAACATGAACGTATTTTGGTATTTGAAGTTGAATTAGCTTCATGACACGTGATAACGTGTTCATCGATTTCTTGCTAATTATGTAATTAAACACGTTAATGAGAATCCTTCTTACGATTTTTTTTTAAAGTGCTCGAAGGCTTTTTTCCCTGTTGGTTTGTTTGTTTGTTTGTTTGTTTTCACCCTTTTATCCTGCCAGATTTCGTTTGTTATATTTAGTCAAGTTTTGACTAAATATTTTAACGTAGAGGGGGGAATCGAGACGAGGGTCGTGGTGTATGTGTGTGTGTGTGTGTGTCTGTGTGTGTGTGTAGAGCGATTCAGACTAAACTACTGGACCGATCTTTATGAAATTTGACATGAGAGTTCCTGGGTATGATATCCCCGGACGTTTTTTTCATTTTTTGGATAAATGTCTTTGATGACGTCATATCCGGCTTTTCGTGAAAGTTGAGGCGGCACTGTCACGCCCTCATTTTTCAACCAAATTGGTTCAAATTTTGGTCACGTAATCTTCGACGAAGCCCGGGGTTCGGTATTGCATTTCAGCTTGGTGGCTTAAAAATTAATTAATGACTTTGGTCATTAAAAATCGGAAAATTGTAAAAAAAAATAAAAATTTATAAAACGATCCAAATTTACGTTTATCTTATTCTCCATCATTTGCTGATTCCAAAAACATATAAATATGTTATATTCGGATTAAAAACAAGCTCTGAAAATTAAATATATAAAAATTATTATCAAAATTAAATTGTCCAAATCAATTTAAAAATACTTTCATCTTATTCCTTGTCGGTTCCTCATTCCAAAAACATATAGATATGATATGTTTGGATTAAAAACACGCTCAGAAAGTTAAAACAAAGAGAGGTACAGAAAAGCGTGCTATCCTTCTTAGCGCAACTACTACCCCGCTCTTCTTGTCAATTTCACTGCCTTTGCCGTGAGCGGTGGACTGACTATGCTACGAGTATACGGTCTTGCTGAAAAATGGCAGCTACTTGACTAAATATTGTATTTTCGCCTTACGCGACTTGTTTTTGTTTTTGCGTCA